>NC_142936.1:24021543-24066543 GCF_046866305.1 Octopus bimaculoides | reverse complement strand
TATATATATATATATATATATACATATACGTATATATATATATAGATATGTATATATATATATATATATATATGTGCATATATATATATGTATATATAAATACATACACACATATATAAATATATATATATACATACATACATATATACATATATATATATATATATATATATATATATGTGTGTGTGTGTGTGTGTGTGTGTGTGTGTGTGTGTGTGTGTGTGTATTATGTACGTATGTATGTATGTATGTATATATGTATAGGTGATATAATCATCAGAGATGGTTTTCCCCACGAAGAAACTGCAGAAGCTACTCAGGGGTTTTGCAGGTTCTTCTTTTCTGGCGAAATGTTATACATACATACATACATACATATATATATATATATATATATATATATATATATATATATATATATATATATATATATATATATACATATATATGTAGTAATAATAACAATAATCCTTGGATGGAATTTATAAACGCTTCAATGCATCGCTACGCGCGTTTCCACAAATCAGATGTCTCTTAAAATCACAGTCCGTATTCCTGGGATGATTAGTGTAATCTGTACCCGTGGCTATCGCGTGTATCACCTTCATGGATTTGAACTTGCAACTTTCGCGTGCTTAACTAGACAAATAATCCAGACATTGTGCTTTCTGCAGTTCAGGTACACTTTAATAATGTCTATGCGATTGATAGTAGACAGGTGAAATTAAATACCATAAAATTTCTACATAGGATTCTAACATTTCTACTGGTACCTACCTGTGTCTGGCTTATGTGCATGTATACATTTATATATATATGCATACATTCATATGCATAAATGATACATACATATATAAATTCATATATATATATATATATATATATACGTATATATGTACGTATATGTACGTATATATGTACACACATATATATATATATATATATATATATATATATATACTCACACACATATATGTACATATTACATGTACATATATCTCTATATGTGTGTGAGTATATATATATATATATATATATATATATATATATATATATACTCACACACATATAGATATAAATGTACATTTTACATGTACATATATACCTACCTATATACATATATAGTGTATATATATATATATATTTTTTTAATTTTATTTATGTAGCTATATGTGAGTGTGTGTGTGTGTGTGTGTGTGTGTGTGTGTGTGTGTGTGTGTGTGTGTGTGTGTGTGTGCATACATATGCATGTGTATGTATGTTTGTAAGTATATGCATGTACATGTGTTGTATAGTCGAATGGTTAAGAACTACACCTCGCAAGCACGTGGTCAGTTCGACAATGCTGTTACAAGGGAACCTGCGGTTAGATGTAAGCCGTATAAAAGCATATCCATTGTATTGCACATGTATTAAAAAAAAACACTCAGCTTTGTCACTCATTGAGTCCCACCAATTCTGCTCGAGAATTTCTTTAGGCGAATAAGCGTATGTGGGAATACTCTGTCATGAACTTGTTAAGTATTATATTTAGACAATTGCAGCGTGGAAGGTGTTTATAAGCCATTTAAAAACACACAAAAACCGTTAGATTGACTTCAACATTTAAATTTAAATATTGAAATGAATTTAACGGTTTTTTGTGTGTTTTTAAATGTCTTATAAACACCTTCCACGCTGCAATTGTTTTTGTTTCAGCACAAGTACATCTCCGTAATATTACATTTAATTTACAGAACAACTGAGTCCTTCTCATTGTCGAACGACGGAGAGCCACCGTATGTGTGTGTGTGTGTGTGTGTGTGTGTGTGTGTGTGTGTGTGTGTGTGTGTGTGTGTGGTCTGATTAATAAGCATCCGCACTTTTGGCATAGTAACGAAGCTAAAGCACGCAGAGTGAAGCCGCTTGGTAAAGATTGACCTTGAACTCTGCTATGCATGTGCACTAAATTTTAACTTCCTAGCTCACTTCCGCTATTTACAACAGTGCTTGGAAGGAAGGTGTGTAGCTTATTATCGTCGCATTGACCATGACAGAAAAGTTGTCATGGCGATACCTGCTCAGTTGTCTACTCAAAGTTGCAGAAAGCGTATGGAGAGAAGTGTATGAGCCGCACACAAGTGTACGAGTGGTTCAGACGTTTCCAAGATGGCCGAAAAATGTTGATATTGACGAATGTTCTGGGAAACCCGCAACCAGCACAACTGAGAAAAACATCGTGAGAAAAGATGTGCGTGTAGCTATTAGGGAAAATCGCCGAGTCATCATTCACGAGTTATCAGAGGACGTGCAGATTAGCTACGTTTAGTTTAGTTCATTATCTCTGAAGACTTGGGTATGAGTACACGTGCTGCGTACATTCCTACAACAACCTTTTCTTTACGTGCTATAAAGGCAGAAGTACGTCTGCCTTCGACTCAGTCACTCGCCTATGTTTCGATTATTTTTTGTTTGTTTTACTATATAAATGTCACCAATTGCCTACCCTGAGTAGTGACGGCATGTGTCTATATATATATATGTGTGTGTGTGTGTGTGTGTGTGTGTGTGTGTGTGTGTGTGTGTGTGTGTGTGTGTGTGTGTGTGTGAGGGACTCTCCCGTCGATGACGAGGAATGTGTGTTCGGCTATTGCCGACCGAACGACCTTCGGAAATGATTTGTTTGTAGTGATCAAACGTATGTATTGTACATTAGCTCACTCCATCCATAAAATCGATTTTGCCTAAAGAGTAGCACAGTGTGCCACGCGTCGGGTGTCGAAGTGATCGCAGAGCAACGTGAGATGAAATGTTTTGCTCAAGGACACAACGCACCACCCTGTCTAGGAATTGAAACCACGATATTCAAAGCTTGCCTTTGATTTTTTTTTCTTTTATTAAATGCATGACTTTGTGTTAGCTTTTGCGCTACAGTTACTTTATATTTTCGTATCATGTTTCTTTTTTAAGTTGACTTAAAGCAATAAATTTCCAAGATCTATTTTCCACTTTTTATATATCTTTCATGTTCTATCATTTATTTGTCTTAGTGCTGGGACACTGCCTTGAAGGGTTTTTTTAGTCGAATAACTCAACCCGCAGGACTTATTTTTTAAAGCTTAGTATTTATTCAAATCGGTGTCTTTTACCGAACCGCTTAAATACATCAACACCGGTTGTCAAGCAGTGGTGCTGGGAGACAAACACAGGCTCAAAGGCACTCAAAGGTGCATACACACATACATATACGACGGGCTTCTTTCAGTTTCTGTGTACCAAATCCACTCACGAGCCTTTACTCGGCTCAAGAATATGGTAAAAGATACTTACCCAAGATGCTACGCAGGTTGACTGAACCCGGAATCATGTGGTTCGGAAACTAGCTTCTTATCACACAGCCAATGTCAAACGTTTTTACGTCCATTAAGTTTTCACGTCAGCAGCTACGTGTGAGTTTGTTTTATTGTGGCCAAATTTCTATAGGCTTCACTGCCTACACCTTTGAACATCAACCTTATAATTCAAAATCCACGTGCTAAACTTTTATGTCGGTTGCATGTTTAGATATGACTATGAGAATTTCCCTAATGAAAAAGATAAAAGTGGAAATAATTGTATTGTAATGGAATTTTATACATACACACATACACACACACACACACACATATATATATATACATAGGCGCAGGGGTGGTTGTGTGGTAAGTAGCTTGCTTACCAACCACAGGGCTCTGGGTTCAGTCCCACTGCGTGGCACCTTGGGCAAGTATCTTCTACTATAGCCTAGGGCCGACCAAAGCCTTGTAAGTGGATTTCGTAGATGGAAACTGAAAGACACCCGTTGTATATATATATATATATATATATATATATATATATATATATATATGTGGGGGGGGGGTGTATGTGTGTGTGTGTGTGTGTGTGAGTGTGTGTGTCTGTGTGTATACAAGTATATATACATATATATATATATATATATATATATATATAAATTAAATCATATAATTTACTTCCCCCTGAGCTTCAACTGTTGTGGATAAATGAAAGCAAATTCTTTCAACATGTATTGAAACTCGGACATTTTTATTCAGTTCACATGAACTGAAAATTTTCCCTAAATCATTCAAATCTCAGAATTATAATGACAAATGACAACATCTGAACAAAAATACTGACGGATTGGATTTTAAGAGACTGCAAATGCAAAGAGGATGTCACTGAAAATATGGAAAGACACATTTTTCTAAATTTGACAATAATGGCCGCCAAGTCCCCAAAATTGCAAGTTATAGAGAAATACAACGAAATCCTCTCGGTAGCAATGGAAAAGAGTGACTGATTTCATTCATTGAATGAATAACGTGTCTTAAGTACAATGGATGTATTATCTTGAATATCGAAAGAATATTGTTGAACGCAAAATGTATATAACCAAGCTATTTGTCACTAACACAAAATGATTTTACCATGAACAGTGAAGAACAAAATATAGTACAGACAGTAAGAAAAGTATGTTTGTGATGTGCATGGTCATAGATGAATTGCCATATTTGAGAATGATAAATCAATTAGAATAAATTACTTAGAAATGAGAATGAAACAGATGTTTAATAAATACTTTCTAATTACTTGCCAATGGTAAGAACGTCTTTAATAACTCATCAAGGAGGTAACTGATTAATGGTCAACAGTGAAGAAATATAATGAAAAACACAAAAAAAGGTGCTGGCCCATAGCCTTCTTCATTAGAATATACAAAGTTATATATCAATATAATAATATTTAGATATATTTGTTTTGCAAGATTTTTGATGTGAAATCGTATGTTGAAACAGATGTTGTTGTACTTGAGGATGGTCATATTGCCAGTTTAGCCAATAAAAACACACGCACTGTATATTTGATGTTAATTTGCTTCAGCTTTATATTACATTATATTACATTAATCCTATTTCAGCCAGAGTTCTTTCGTCACACTTCTGTGACCTCATGAGTGGTCCTTTGACAAAATGGCTGATAGTTAGCAAGGTGAGACACACATAAGAAAGAAGAAAACAAAGGACCACTGATGAGGTCACAGAAGTGTGACGAAAGAACTCTGGCCGAAATAGGATTAATGTAATATAATGTAATATAAAGCTGAAGCAAATTAACACCAAATATACCGTGCGTGTGTTTTTATTGGCTAAACTGGCAATATGACCGTCCCCAAGAACAACAACAATATTTAGATATATTTATATAAATCGATATAATAATATATTATTATAACTAACATGTATGGCTAGAAATAGGCACAGGACTTCATATGTTATGGAAGATTTTTAATCGATTAGACGGATTCCAATAATGGTACATTATGTCAACCCTTGAAAAATGTAAAGGAAAATCATCCTTGGCCCCATATTTTTCCCTCAACTCAATGAATTCTGCAAAAGTCACTATCTGTACAATCGATACATTGGCAGTGCCAACTATAATATACGGTTCTAGACTGTTAGTAATATATGTTTTCTATAGATAGTAACACTAAGAATCTAATCAGTACAATTAATACATTGGAAATATCAGTTATATTATACGAATTTGTACTATATGGATTACAAGTAACATACGTAGATTCCGTAAACAGTAACAAAATATCATCTAAATTATTAAAACACAGAAAATAACATTTAGTCTATACGGCTCTGTAATACTGGACTATAGTAATACATATAAATTCTATATTAACAGATTTAATCTTATGAAATAAAGCACTACATGAAACATAATAATCTGTCACTCACCGACTGTAGATTTTTAGAACTGAAGAGGTTAAGGAACTATCAACTACCATAAATCAGTATAATATGGCAGTTATTGTTGTTGCCTATTATCTTTCCAACCCGCAAGAAGGCTAAGTCCCATTATTTTAGTATGGCCACTCTATATTAGCAACTTGATTAGGACAGCAACAGCAAAATAATCTCAAGAGATTAAATCTGTTTTCAAAGTAGTTAAACCTTTTTCTAAAGCAGCTGTAAAATTAGGAATACTGATGGCATATAGGTCAACATGTTGAACGACCGTAAAGACATGCCTTTACATGACCAATACTTCTAAGAACTTATTTCTTTATTGCCCATAAAGGGCTAAACATAGAGGGGACAAACAAGGACAGACAAAGGGATTAAGTCGATTACATCGACCCCAGTGCGTAACTGGTACTTAATTTATCGACCACGAAAAGATGAAAGACTAAGTCGACCTCAGCGGAATTTGAACTCAGAACGTAACGGCAGATGAAATACTGCTAAGCATTTCGCCCGTCGTGCTAACGTTTCTGCCAGCTCGCCGCCTTACAATACTTCTAAGAAGTTGATGTTTCATATATAAATAAAACATTTAACATTGGTCTAGATGAACAAATGAATGACATTTTCAATACAAGAACAAAACATTAACCTCTAGCTATATTGAAAAGAATACTCACAATTATTACATACAAGTTTTAAAGTTCTGACGATGCTGTGTTTTTTTTTTGTCTGGAATACTCCATTATATTGTATTAAGATGCCCTAGACTAACTCCGACAAAAAAAAAAACTCGGAGACACAATAACGTAGCAAAACTGCTTTAGATGCGCCAAGCTACTTAATTTCAACTACTTCGAGAAAAAAAAACTCTGTCAGACTTATAATAAACGTCACCTTAGGAAGCAATAATGCAAAAATACTATCAATCTTTATAATACAAGTAGACAACTAGATAGCACGTATAATACCTGACGTCATTTACCACAACAAAAATGACAAAAGTATATTAATAATCAAGCAACACCAAGTCACTATAATAATAAACGGAAGCTAGCAGAGAAGCAGCTAGAGTAAAAACATTATGGAACTTAAAGACAATGTTCATCATCCCATTTGTAATTTTAGTTCAACTACGATGATACGCAAGCATTGTTGTGATAACATTGATAAATTACGTATAAAAATGAAAATAAGAGATCTTCCAGGAAACAATAATATTAAGATCTGTAAATATCATTAGTGCATTCTTATACACCACTTGTTAACCTTTAACACCACTTGTTAACCTTTCAATGATGTATTTTTTCAATCCGTAAGTAATAAAAAAAATATGTACGTAATAGTGAAGAAAGTTCACTAAGAGCTGCTAGAGTCACAGCAGGACATAGGGAAACCAAAACGCCAAATGAAGTTACAAACTAGAAAAAAGAACAAAAGTTATCTGATTTGCAGGAGAAGACTTTGCATGGTAAATACCCAAAGATAGTTGCAGCAAGTAGTAGTAATGATACAAGTTTATGGTTACAGAAAGGGAGGTTACAAAGGGAGACAGAAAGTTTGTTAGTGGCAGCACAAAATCAAGCATTATGGACTAATTGAATAAAAGCCAAGATAGACAAAAATCAAGTAGATTCCCATTGTAGGTATGCAAATCAAAAGAGGAAAGTGTTACCCATATAAGTGAATGTAGCATGCTGGCACAGAAAGAATACAAGAAAAGATATGACAACCTAGGGAGAGTAATCCACTGGGAATTATGTAGAAAGCTAGGATTTGAGCTTACTGATAAATGGTATGAGAATGAACCTAGTAAAGTACTAGAAGGTAAGAAATATAAGATGTTGTGGGACTTTAACGTTCAGACTGACAGAGAAATAGAATCTAGAAGGCCTAATTGAGTACTAGAAGATAAAGAGAATAGAAAGTACCAGATATTTTACTTTACATTCCCAAATGACAGAAAATCAAGATCAGAGGTAAAGAGGAAATAATAAAGTACCAGGCTCTAGACATTAAATTACAGAGACTACGGAGAGTGCTGGTAAAATGTATCCCAGTAGTTAAAAATGCATTTGGGACTATCCCTAAAGATTTGAACAGATGGCTAGAGGAAATAGGCATAATACCTAATTTAGTAAAGCTCCAGAAAACAGTGTTACTAGGAATGGCAAGGGTACTTAAGGGGGTTCTTGGCATCTAAGGTTACTTGTTAGGAATTTTTCTTTTCCAACCATCTAATTTGTTGTGCGTATATAAATAATAAAAATAATAATAATAATAATAATAATAATAATAATAATAATAATAATAATAATAATAATAATAATAATAAGTACGATAAATGATGTGAGTACGATAAATGATGTGAGTACGATAAATGATGTGAGTACGATAAATCACTACTCCGAAACTTATCCAAAAACATCGGAAATAAAGACATCGCATGGAGCCAAAAAATAGCTAACAAACGGTTGGACTATACCCGAGTAAGTAATACTCATTGAAATTTATTTCTATTTTTCCAAATATAATGATGTATTTTAACTTGATACCTCCACTACCCGAACAGCGATCGTAAACACACGTGTTACATCAAAATTTAGACCATCTCCAAACCCAAACACCATGTACAAAAAATAGCTGACAAAGGGTTGGACTATATCCGAGTAAGTAATACTCATTGAAATTTATTCCTATTTTTCCAAATATAATGATGTATTTTAACTTGATACCTCCACTACCCGCACAGCGATCGTAAACACATGTGTTACATCAAAATAAGACCATCTTCGAACCCCAAAACACCATGTACAAAAAAATTACAAACAGATTAAATAACACCGGTATTATTCCACCCAAGAATAACAATCGAGAAGTACGTACTGTAAGCTTGTTACGAAAAAAGTACGAAGATATGAACGTGCAAAACAATCTGACAACAGAAATAAACGAACCGGTACCCTACGAAAACGATGACCGTCAAAATAAAGGGCCGGACGTTGTTCCTCATGTCCCGCACACAAAACCAAAACGGCATAAATGGACACGTGAGGAACACATTTCGATCCTACACGCCTATTTCACAGCAGTGCTCTACCCAAAAAACGAAAACGCAACAACACATACATATAAAATATGGAAGAAAAATAATGTAAATATAGACCTCTATAAAACAATGAACCCTAACAAACTAGCTAACATAAGAAGATATATTCTAAAAGCCAAAAAAGTATCAGAAATAGAAATAGAACAATTGAAAGGAAAAATACATCAGGAAAATCTCGATAGTAGTCACACAGCAATGCCAAATAATAATATAAACACTGAGATAGCAAAACACGAGGACAAACGTAACATTTCCGGCAAAAACGAAGTAAGCAAAATACAACAAACCCAGACCGTAGAGATGTATAATAGTGTACAAAAAGCACCAATCCAGAACACCACAGACAAAGATATGAATGAAAAGGAAGGCAAAACAAATATAAAGCCTGGAAATAACGAAGGGAAACCTAATAATTACGATACTATGAAAATGAAAATAACCGAAGAACTGAAAACCACAGATCTTAGAATGGACCACAGATTATATCTCCCAAAAATCAAAATAGACAATAAAACAACATCAATAATAAATAGCATAAACCTGGCCGTCACGGAACTAACAACCACAGAAACAACAGGCAATATCACTGAGCTAAATGACATAATATATGCGGCAGCCACTGCAGCCACAAAAGAAGCAGGATACTCACTCAAACCCATCCGAACAGGAGTTCTACCACCTAAACAGACCTTGTGGATAAATAACATCTAGTACAAAATTTTAAAAAAGAGAAAAGATTTATCGATTCTCAACGAAATTAGTAAACAATCAACACTACTAAGTAACAAGAAGAAAACAAAAATACCGTACAAATACAGCATTACAGAAAAAGACTTACCTGAGGCAAAAGAAAAACTAAAGCAAGACATCCTTGCCAAAGCACAAAGGATCCGCCGGTATGAGAAACGCCAACGTTTCTTTGAACACAACAAACAGTTCAAATCCAACCCCAAAAAACTCTACCAAGAACTGGGTAAAAATAAAATAGACATTACTTCAGCACCAACAGCAGAAGAACTAGAGAAATTCTGGAAACAAATATGGTCGGTGAAGCAACAACCCCAGAAAAGGACCATTAAAACAACGAACTTAGCTCCTGAGCAACTCTGGGCCCCTATAACAACTGAAGAGGTCACCCAGACACTGCAAAGACTAAGCAACTGGAAGGTACCTGGACACGACAAGATCCCCAATTTCTGGTTAAAACACCTGCCAGGAATGCATAAAAAGCTGGCAGAAAACTTTAACAACATACTAGCAGATCCAGAGACAATGCCTGAATGGCTCACAAAAGGGAAAACCATCTTAATCCCCAAATCCACGGAAACGGAGAAACCACAAGACTATAGACCTATAACTTGTCTCCCTACGATCTACAAAGCCTTTACTGCAATAATATCGCAGAGATTGGGTAAACACCTGGAAAATAACAACCTGTTTCCAGAAGAGCAGAAGGGATGCTGCAAGGGCTCATACGGCTGTAAAGATCAATTATTGATCAATAAAGCCATAACTGAAGACAGCCGCAGAAAGAAGAAAGGCCTCAGTATGGCCTGGGTGGACTACCAAAAGGCTTTCGACAGTGTTCCCCACACGTGGATTCTGGAAACACTAGCCATAAACAAGGTGGCACCAATTATCATAAAATACATAGAGCACTCAATGAACAAATGGCAGACAGTGCTACAGCTCCAAACAAAAGAGGGACTTGTGAAAACGAAAGCCATCCCCATTAGAAGAGGAATATTCCAGGGAGACACGCTCTCTCCACTCCTGTTCTGCCTGGCACTCACACCTTTCACAGAATTGCTAAATAGAACTGGATGCGGTTACAAATGCTACGGAAAAACAGTCAGCCACCTTCTATATATGGATGACCTAAAATTATATGCTAAAAACGACAGAGAGCTAGAAACATTACTACAGACAGTACACGGCTTTACCAAGGAAATAGATATGAAATTCGGATTAGAAAAATGTGCCAAAGCAACCCTGAAAAGAGGAAAATTAGTTAAAAGTAGCAATATAACACTAGATAAAGCCAATGAAATAAGAGAACTAGACGAAAGCCAACCATATAAGTATTTAGGAGTCAATGAACCAGATAGGATACAACATACACAAATGAAAGAAAAAATAAAGAAAGAGTACTATAGACGAGTTAGATCAATACTAAAAACAGAGCTCAATGCTAAAAACAAGATAATGGGTATCAACACATTAGCTGTCCCAGTTATAAGCTACAGCTACAACATCCTTAACTGGACACTAAACGAACTATGTAAAATAGACAGGAAAACAAGAAAAATAATGACAGGATATAGGATGCACCACCCAAAATCTGACATAGAAAGGCTATATATACAACGCACAGAAGGTGGCAGGGGTCTTATACAGCTAGAAAACTATTATAAAATAACCACCATAGGACTTCAAAAATACCTACTCCAGAAGCAAGGGAAACTAATACAAATAGCCACAAAACACGAGCAAAACAAAAAACTGTTTTCAGTATTTAAGGAAGCTGACAAATACAAACAAGAAATCAATCTACCTAACAAATACGAAGAAGAAGAAGAAGAAACAACAAAAGCTATAAAACAAATGAAATCCAAAGTAAAACTAGAACAGCAACGGACCATGATAAAACGATGGCAAGAAAAGCCCCTACATGGTAAATACTGGGCTAAACTAAATGCGAAAGAAATAGACAGAGAAAAATCCCAGCAACGGCTGAGAAGCTCAGGACTCAAAGCAGAGACTGAAGGATTTTTAATTGCTGCACAAGACCAAAGCCTCCCCACCAGAAATTACCAAAAACACATAATGAAAAGAAATATAACAAGTAACTGTAGAATATGTGGAGCTCGACAAGAAACAATAAATCATATTATCTCTGGCTGCCCAGTCCTGGCTAAGAAGGAATATATTCACAGACACGACAGAGCTGGGACCTATATACACTGGAAGCTATGCCAACATTATGGAATAACAACAGAAAAAAGATGGTATAAACACACGCCAGAAAAGGTCACAGAAAACGAGAAAGCAACCATACTCTGGGATATGCCAATACACACAGATAGAGAAATTAAGGCAAATAGACCAGATATAGTTGTCAAAGATCATGAAGAAAAAAAATGCTTTCTAATTGATGTATCAATACCAGCAGATGACAACGTTTCTCTAAAAGAAATGGAAAAACTTTCAAAATACAAAGACCTGGAAATAGAGATAACTCGAATGTGGAATCTAAAAACAGAAACAATTCCTATCATAGTAGGTGCCTTAGGTATAATAAAAAAATATTCAGACAAATACATAACAAAAACACCAGTACTTACAAATATATATAACATACAGAAAATTGCACTACTGGGTACTGCACACATTCTACGCAAAACACTTTCAATACAGTAAACATAAGAGCACCACGGCAAACCACAGCACATACCCAAGGCGCACAGAGCTGCGCTCGGTAGTGAAGTGAAAGCACGTTATAAAAATAAAACTACTGAACAATAATAATAATAATAATAATGGCAATAATAATAATGTCTTGACCAACAGAATGTCATAAAGGAGTTAGAACCAGCGGAGAGCTACAAATACCAAATGGTATTTGAAGGCGATTGAATCAAACATTCAATGATGAAGAAAATGATCAGAAAAGAATATTAACGCAGAGTAAGGGCAATACTCAAGACAGAGCTCAATGCAAGAAACAGGATCGAAGCTACCATACCGGTCGTGACTTGAGTTTCAATATTAATAATTGGTCAATTACTGAAATATGTAATCTTGATAGGAAAATACGAAAACTGTTGACAATGCATTGAATGCACCACCTTAAGACCAATATAGAACGACTCTACCTGCTAAGAAAAGAGGGTGGCCGTGGACTTTTACAAATGAAATTAACAATGAAAATTGCCACATTTGGCCTAAACGCCTACCTGAAAAACTCTGATGACTGGATGTTAAAACTTGTCTTAAAACATGAAAAAAGAAAACGAATTCCAAATACAGCAAATCCCAAAATTAGACATATTGGAAACAAGCACAGAAAAAGTTAAGCGCATGAAAACCCGTGCTAAAACTGCTACCTTAAATATTCTTACTGATAAATGGCAAGAAAACCTCTCAATGGCAAATACCCAAAGAGAGCTAATAATGCCGATTTTGACAAAGCCCTTACCCATCAATGGTTAGTGTCTTCTGCCTTAAAATCAGAGACAGAGGGGTTTATCATAGCAGCCCGGGATCAATGTCTACCTGCAAGAAGCTACCAGGCCAACATCTTAAAGCCCAACATGTCGTGTATATAACAACAAAATGAGACCATCGATTATGTTGTCTCTATGTGCAGTCTTCTTGCGCCTGCAGAGTATCTCAACAGGCATGATAGAGCGGCACAGTATATTCACTGGGTAATTTGCAAAGACTTAAACCGGCCCCATGATAAAAACTGGTGGGAACACAAACCACTTCCGGTGCTTGAAAATGACCACTTTGGAACTTCATTGTTCAAACTGGCAGAAAGGTAGATGCAAATAGACCAGACATTATATTGAAGGACTTCTCACAAGAATCATGCCTCCTCATCGATATGACTGTCGAAATCGACATAAATATATCTGTGAAGACCTACCAAAGATTGAGCAAGTATAAAGATCTTGAAATAGAAATTGGCAAAATGTAGAACTTCAAGACTAGAACAATACCTGTTATCATAGGTACCCTAGGAATAATAGCAAAGGGGTTGGTTGCTACCTAGCTAAGATACCAGGAAATCCCCAAATGGAAGAAATTAAAAATAGTGCTCATGGGAACTGCCCATATCCTACGTAACGTATTGTCTATGTAATCTCCAAAATCTGTAAACAGTGTCAAAATACTTTTAGATGTACATAACAGCAAACACCTTTTACTGTCATCCTAACATCAGATTATCACCTTATAATCAAATTACTTTTAAAACAAACTTCTAATTTATTTATGTTTTGACAGACATTCTCTAGAATAATACTCGGTGCAAAACCAAATGTATGGCATCCTTGTCATAACACCGATTTGAACTTCTAACTTTTCTCTTGAGATCTCTGGATGAGACTTGAAGTCAACTTGGACAAATACAAAGCAAAAGCCAAACATATAATAATAATAATAATAATAATAATAATAATAATAATAATAATAATAATAATAATAATAATAATTATTATTATTATTATTATTATTATTATCATTCAGTAGTTTTATTTTTATAACGTACTTTCACTTCACTACCGAGCGCAGCTCTGTGCGCCTTGGGTATGTGCTGTGGTTTGCTGTGGTGCTCTTATGTTTACTGCATTGAAAGTGTTTTGCGTAGAATGTGTGCAGTACCCAGTAGTGCAATTTTCTGTATGTTATATATATTTGTAAGTCCTGGTGTTTTTGTTATGTATTTGTCTGAATATTTTTTTATTATACCTAAGGCACCTACTATGATAGGAATTGTTTCTGTTTTTAGATTCCACATTCGAGTTATCTCTATTTCCAGGTCTTTGTATTTTGAAAGTTTTTCCATTTCTTTTAGAGAAACGTTGTCATCTGCTGGTATTGAAACATCAATTAGAAGGCATTTTTTTCCTTCATGATCTTTGACAACTATATCTGGTCTATTTGCCTTAATTTCTCTATCTGTGTGCATTGGCATATCCCAGAGTATGGTTGCTTTCTCGTTTTCTGTGACCTTTTCTGGCGTGTGTTTATACCATCTTTTTTCTGTTGCTATTCCATAATGTTGGCATAGCTTCCAGTGTATATAGGTCCCAGCTCTGTCGTGTCTGTGAATATATTCCTTCTTAGCCAGGACTGGGCAGCCAGAGATAATATGATTTATTGTTTCTTGTCGATCTCCACATATTCTACAGTTACTTGTTATATTTCTTTTCATTATGTGTTTTTGGTAATTTCTGGTGGGGAGGCTTTGGTCTTGTGCAGCAATTAAAAATCCTTCAGTCTCTGCTTTGAGTCCTGAGCTTCTCAGCCATTGCTGGGATTTTTCTCTGTCTATTTCTTTCGCATTTAGTTTAGCCCAGTATTTACCATGTAGGGGCTTTTCTTGCCATCGTTTTATCATGGTCCGTTGCTGTTCTAGTTTTAGTTTGGATTTCATTTGTTTTATAGCTTTTGTTGTTTCTTCTTCTTCTTCTTCTTCTTCTTATTATTATTATTATTATTATTATGATTATTATTATTATTATTATTATTATTATTGTTATTATTATTTACTTTTAATCTGCATGTTTGTCAATCACTCGCCGAGACACACCCAAGGCGAGTGAAGGATAAGACATTACAGTATGACTGGAAGCTTGGGGTGGGAATTGTTATAATAATAATAATAATAATAATAATAATGATAATAATAATAATAATAATAATAATAATAATAATAATAATAATAATAATAATAATAATAATAATAATAATAATTATAATAATAATAATAATAGTGGGGGGGCATCATAGCCATGTGTTGAGAGGAATTCTTTGGGGTTTGAATAATTCCCCTTTGGAAACATGGGTGTTTTGCTCAACATCCTTAAAGAAACCTTATTCAGGGACCTTTTGAGCGTGATGGGCTACTCGACCTGAAGAAAATTCTAACTGGGCCCCACCTGCCAAGTCATGCACTGTTTAACCTGATATGAGATCACCATGTCGCGCACATATGGTTGTGATGCATGTGCCTGTTGTACCCTTATCAGACGGGTAGTCATGATGGGTATAATGGGCTTCATATATTTTACCCCAATGTCACTTTGATGGCATGCACTGCTCTCTCACTCAATAATAATAATAATAATAATAATAATAATAATAATAATAATAATAATAATAATAATAATAATAATAATAATAATAATAATAATAATAATAATAAATGAATGAATGAATGAATGAATGAATGAATGGACTGGTCTGTGGAAACGATGTAAAACCTATTTATTAAATGAAATATGTGGAAACGATGTAAAAACCAGAAAAGGAAGAAAGATGAAGAGAAAACAGATTCTCGCCAAGAGAAGAACTGCTTTTAACAAAAGAAACATTGCAACAAAAAGTTCAAGCAAAAGCCCAAAGAATACGAAGATTTGAAAAGAGAAACAAGTTTTACAATCAAAATAAATTGTTCACATCCAATACGAAAACATTCTACAGAGAAATAGAGAAGGAGAGAATGACCGTTGAAGACCCCACTCCCTCCCACGGAAGAAGTTAAAAACTTTTGGAAAAATATCTGGTGTGATGAAAAGACTTACAATGAAAATGCAGACTGGATTAGACGCACAGGAGGATCCTACCAAACCTTACCAGAACAAACATGGGAAGACATCACAATAGCAGAGCTAAGAATGACGCTCACAAAGACTCATAAGTGGAAATCCCCTGGTAATGATAGTGTGCCAAATTTCTGACTCGCATCACTCAGGTACGCACACGAAATGTTAGTCCAGTTATTCAATGAAATTTTGAGAGATCCTACGAAAACACTGATTGGTTAGCAAGAGGTATTATTTACCTACTCCCGAAGAATAATGAAACCAAATTTTACCTAAAAATATTGGCCTACAACATGTCTATCTAACACGGATAGAATTTTAACAGCTATCCTCGTGGAGAAAACATACAAATTTATAGAACAGAACGATATTTACCTCATTGAACAAAAAAGGAAGCTCACATGGATGCAAGACCAACTCTTAATCAATCACATTATCCTTGAGAACTGTTATAACAACCGCAGAAATCTCAGTTCTGCATGGATTGAATATAAATAGGCCTTTGACAGCATACAGCATTCATGGATCTTGAAATCGCTGGATATCTTCAAGATTTCTCCTGCGATTTCAAACTTCCTGAAGCACGTGTCAGTGTGGAATACGAATCTCCAGTTGTACCACTCTAATGAAGTATTGACCACAAAAGGTTACTCACTTTCACCTTTAATTTTTTGCATAGTCCTAATACTGCTTATAAGTGAACTTAACAAAACAGGGTATAGATACAAAATTAGCGACAAGAAAATAAGTCATCTATTTTATATGGATGACTTAAAACTTCATGGCAAAGACGATGATGAGCTTCAAGGACTACTATGTACTGTGAAATCAATCAGCAATGACATCGGGATGGAATTTTGTCTTGGTAAATGCGCCAAGGTCACTTTCCAGAAAGGGAAATTGAAGGCCTCACATTCTGTGGTGTTGGATGTTGACACAATCATAAAAGAACTCGAGCAGCAGCAAACTCACAAATACTTCGGAATAAAGAGAGCTCTGGCATTCAGCATGCAAGCATGAAAAGGATCAGGAAAGGAATGTTACAGGAGAATTCGAGCAGTCCTAAAATCTGAGTTAAATGCACGTAAGAAGGTGTTAGCAATAAATTGCTTTTCAGTTCCAGTTATTGTTTAGTTTCAATGTGTTGAACTGGAATATGAGCGAAATAAGGAAGATTGACGGGAAAATTCGTAAGCTGCTGACTTGCAATAAGATGCACTACCGAAAGGCAGACGCAGATCGTCTTTACATAGCCAGAGGTCAAAGGGGTCGAGGCTTGATCCAATTTGAAATCTCTTGCAAAACCACCACAATTGGACTGGCAAAATATCTTGATACACCTAATGACTGGATGTTAAAGCTTGTTGAAAACCATGAAAGACGTAAGAAGCTTCATTCTGTTATGAAGGAGCGCAAAATTTTTCAAGTGCGTTTATGCATAATATCCAGATTGAACAGCATGATGGAAGTGCGGCAACTGTAGTTGCAAAGAAGGTAAAATCAATAACAAAGCAAAATGCATTTAAACAATTGGTTGATAGGTGGAACAAAAACCTCTGCATGGCAAATATGTGACCTGTAGCAAATACGCTGATGTAGACCAGAAGCACACCCATCAGTGGCTACGGAGCTCAGGGCTAAAGGCAGAGTGTAAAGGCTTTGTCTTGGCTGCTCAAGATCAGAGCTTATTGACCCGGAACTATCAAGCCAATGTGATGAAAAATGGTGTAGACCCAAGGTGCCGATACTGCAACGATGGCATTGAAACAGTGGGCCACGTAATCTCTGGGTTTAAAGTTTTAGTACAAATCAAGATATGACAGTTGGCCAATATCTACATTGGATAATGTGTTGGCATTATGAAATAAAAACTGCTGACAAATGGTACGAGCACTACCTTGAGGCTGTAACTGAAGGAGAAAATGTAACGATTCTTTGAGACTTCCCAATATGTATATACCGGACCATCAAAGCAAATAAACCAGATATTGTTGTGAAAGACAAAAAGCTATAAAGTCTGTTTATTGATTCGCATGAGTGTACCTTGTGACCATAATATCTCAGCGAAAGAATTTGATAGGCTCAGAAAAGATATTTTGCCACAAATTTTGCAACAAGGAGTCGTTTGGGGGAAGGGGGATTAGTCGATTACATCGATCCCAGAGTTTCACTGGTACTTAATTTATCGACTCCGAAAGGATGAAAGGTAAAGTCGACCTCGGCGGAATTTGAACTTAGAACGTATCGACAGGCGAAATACCGCTAAGCATTTCCTCCAGCATGCTAACGATTCTAACAATAATGATAATAACAATAATAATAATGATAATAACAATAATAATAATAATAATAATAATAATAATAATAATAATAATAATAATAATAATAATACACACAGCAATTTCAACAGAACTTGATGGTAGAGGGGAATCTAAAACAAAATAACTAGAACAACAACAAAAATTCACAACGGACCAGAAGAGGAACAAACACGATAACACGATAAGTATGGCCCACCCTAGCCCGTAAGAATTACAAGCAACTGAAATGCGCCTGGGATTATCAGCGTCTACCCGTGGATTGATGGTAATTGCTTTCAATGAACTGATAAGCAGACCAAAATCAATATTTAAAATCTCTGGTGGAAAGAAAACACTACATAAATTCACAAAACAAAAATACTAGAAGCACCACAAACACCACCACCATCCCATCAGAGAAAAATCTATGAGCCCATAACATGCTAGCAAACAATATACAAAGTCCTTTGATCCAGTCTCTATAACTAGCTGGTTACTCACCTGGTGAGCAATCATATATTACCAGAGGAGCAGGTAGCTTTCCAGAAAGGAATACCTGATCTAATAGAGCGGCTAATGGCGTAATGAGAAATTGTAGAAGACAGTTAAAAAAGGAAAACAAACTTTAGCAATGCCTGGACTAATTACAGAAAAGCATTTGACATTTACTACACTCTTGGATACTGGAAACATTTTGCAGAACTAATACATCAATCATGCCAAGCTAAAATGGAATAGATTACTATCACCACAATTCAAATAGAAACTAGTCAAAACTAGTCACATATCCTTCAGAAATCTTCCCGAGAAATTCATTATGTCCCTTGATCTTTAGCTTAACTCTAAATCTCATTAATATACCTACCGAATGTATCTACCAGTCGTTGCAAATGCTATGGACAAGCGATAAACAATGTTTATGGATGGTTGAGAAGTATTCACAAGGGATAATAACCATTTAGAAAACCAACTTAATTTATTCATAAATTCAACCAAAACAAAAATGTGGTTGTGAGGTTGAACAACGCTATTATTAGAAGAGATAAATTTGTTAAATTAAGTGAAACTGAAAATATTAGATTAGATAGCTCACACTGAAATTAGGCCAAAGCTACCCATACAAATACCCCAGAGTAGATGAAAGTGATGAACTACCAGGAAGACAAATGAAAACGATTAGAAATAAGTATGATAGAAGAGACAAGCAAATTTTAAAAACTAAACCCGTAAATATAGCTACCCAGTAAAAATTACAGCTTCAACAGAATAAACTGGAAGTTAAGTAAAGGAGGAGCTTAGACATACAAAAATAAAACACAAGAAAATCCCGAGGCCACTACTCCATAGGCGATATAGATAGTATATTGATATCACATTCACAAAGTAGTTGGATCCTAGGACGATTAGAAAACTAATAAAAAGAAATTATAATAGGACTAGGAAAATACTTAGCAGTAAGCAAAGAGAACCTAATGATTAGCGAAATAAGAAGATATAGAGAAAACAAATGGGTTCTCTTTATAAAAATAAAAATGAAACACGGATTGCAAACAAAGTACTCAGAACAAAGACATTTAGATAAAGCTAAAACAATTCAAAAAATTGCATAAAAGCAAAAGTGGAAATCAAAATGGAAAAGTAAGATGTACTTATGAAAAGAGATGGAGTGAAAAAATTACTCCATGACCAATATTCTATTCAGACTTGACAGAGACGTTGTAAGCCAAAGTGCAAACCATCAATGGCTCAAAAGTTTCGAGCTAAAATCAGAAATCGAAGATTTGATTCTAATTGCTCAGAGTCAATGTCTAACCACAGATAATTACAACAGTAATATAAATGGGAAAAGATATTAATATCACGTATAGATTTGGTATTAGCATCTTTTTCCGTTAATTTATCTTTTTGTTATTTGATCTTGACAAGTGTGAGTATATTCACAGGCGCGATCAAGTCGGCAGCTATGTCCAGTGGGAAATATGTACAAACAGACATATGAACCAAACAACCAAATAGACTACTACTTTGGAATTCGCGAACTCTGTGTGTGTGTGTGTCTGTCTGTGTGTCTGTGTGTGTGTGTGCCTGTGTCTGTGTGTGTCTGTGTGTGTGTGTCTCTGTGTGTGTGTCTCTGTGTGTACGTCTATCTGTGTTTGGATGCGTGTGTGTATGAAAAGATAGACAGACAGACAGACAGATAGAAAGATATATAAATATATATATATATATATATATATATATATATGTGTGTGTGTGTGTGTGTGTGTGTGTGTATGTGTGTGTATGTGTGTGTGTGTGTGTGCTTGTGTAAGAAATTGAGAGGACAAAGGAATAAACAATTGGCATGAATTTCATTAGCTTACATCTAATACTCAAGCACTCAACTATGAGTGCTTTGCATTTTATAGAAGAAACAGCTGTGAGCTAAAGAAATTCATAAATATCAGTTTATTTTTTTTGTCATCCTAATTACTGTTTTGTACTCGACTGACGCTTCGTTCTCAACCATATGTGTACTGAGTTCTGGTTGTTAGTACTAATGCTTGAGCGAAATATTAACACACACACACACACACACACACACACACACACATACAGTAGATCTTTAGCGTATAACTAGGTGTAAGAGACATATTCGAACCTTGCAGTACACCCAGGTCATAAAGTCTAGATTGCAGTGGGTTCTATCAGAAGACGCTGCAATATAAATTATTTCACCTTAGTAGGCTTCTTTTTGTATGCTGGCCACTGAAACAACAAACATTTTAGAAACAAATAAACAAGTAAATGAGTGGAAATCGAACCGGTGAGTGTGTTAAGTAATAAGGCATTAGAGCAGAATGACTCTCCCCATACACAACAAAATATGCTTCAAAACACGAATTCACATAAAGAATCTTACAAACCAAACACAAAAACGAAATACAAACTTGTTGGAAGAAAAATTTATAAATTCAGATCAACTCTGGAAAGTTGTGAAACGTGAATAGGATAATGGCATTTTCAAAGCAAAATACTATCTAATAGTTCTCTCAAAAGATTAGATGTCTTCAAGGCAGCTAAGAAACATACTTACGAGTTACATAAACTCGTAAATGTATTTCTGCAAGATTTTGTGTTTTTTATAGACTTTTAATACGTAATAAAATAGATATTACAAAAATTGTTTAAAAGTTGGTCTGGCATGTTTACTTTTTGTTTTGCTCATAAGTGTATGTACGTCATAGCTTCTGCATTCATCACCCCATGTTTAAAAATACTTATTCGTTTGATGTAGCTTGCTCAATATGTATTACTTTTTTCTGAAAATATATTGGTTTTATCTTTACATTTGTCTTTATATTTTTAATTGATCTCATTTACCTGATACCCTCTATATCTGAAATAACTATGAAGGGTTATATTTCTTGCTGTCAGTTAAAATTTACACTATCAAAAACTACCCCTGCTATATAGAAAATCCTACAACCATTCGAACCTTTTCACTGTTTTCTATATTTTCAATTAATGCTTTAGGGTTACGGAAAACCTTTGGTTCTGGCAAATATTCATTCATTCAGACATTCATGTGTGTCTGTGTGTACGTGTGTGTGTATGCGTGCGTGTGCGCATGCGCGTAGTGTGTATGTGTATGTGAAACTGAGGAGAGAAAAAGTACTCAATAAACATGGTTTGAGTTACTTATTCTCTCAAAACTGGTTTATAAATCAATCGGTATTCATAGTTTCTCGCCACATGCTGCGATCATTCAAGCGACATAAAAAAAAAATTAAAAAAGAATTATCTTTCTGTCGCCTGAAGTATCATACAGGACAAGATACTTTAAAAGGCAACAGCGGGAATTAATGCTTCCAAACACTATATATATATATATATATATATGGGTGACTTATTAGCAATTTAACAACCTAAAGGCAAGGCAAATTTGTAGATGTCACCAAAGTGACAGAGGGTACAAAGTGGTACCAGCATTGCTAGAAATAAGAGTCAAATTTATAGACGTCACTAAACTTGTTTTGACTCTTATTTCTAGCAACGGCGGTACCACTTTTTACCCTGTGTGGCTTTAGGGACGTCTCTCTCTCTCTCTCTCTCTCTCTCTCTCTTTCTCTCATTCTGTGCTTGTATGTGCGTGCGTGAGTGCGTGCGTGCGTGTGTGTGTATGTATTACGTATGTATGTATGTGTATATATATATATATATATATATATATATATATATATATATATATATATATATATATATATATATATATATATATATATATATATATATGTATATATATATATATATATATATATATATATATATATAGTAAATGAAAGAAAAAAGATGGAACATATGAGAATTTATATTATTAATCACGACAATTGTTTGGACAATCTCTTCCAGGTAGTGTTATTAAATTAGACATGGCCTTATCTAAGTATATATATATATATATATATATATATATATATATATATATATATATATATATATATATATATATATATAATATATATATATATGTGTGTGTGTGTGTGTGTGTGTGTGTGTGTGTGTATTGGTGAGTGCACTACATCTTTCCGGAGTTGAAGGAGCGTCCTATAAAAAATGCTGTATCTTGGGCATTATATACTAGGCTGAACCCATTTGTCTTCAGGAACTCCCACAATAGATTTCTTCCGAAGAAAAGAAAAAGAGAAGAGAAAAAGAATTGACCCCAACACACTCACACACACACACACACACACATACATACACACATACACACATACATACATACAAATAATCACACACACACACACACACACATATATATATATATCGAATTCAAACACTCGGCTAACAGCCGAATGCCTTCTTTTGCCTATATATATATATATATGTGTGTGTGTGTGCGTGTGTGTGTGTGTGTGTGTGTGTGTGTGTGTGTGTGTGTGTGTGTGTGTGTACAGGAATCCCTCACTTTACAGTCTCCGACCGTAACGTGAAGTTAATTTCTCTTTTGACTAATAATCAAGTGAGATTGCGCTCCTACGGACTTGACATCTTGGAAGAAGTGAACGCAATCCAAATTATTTTCTGAGGTCTTATGTCTACTTTTATTATTCGTATTACTCCTAGAAGTGGTGTAATATAACTTACCTTTGTAGTCACTGTCAGCTAGGGAATTATTATTATAATAGGGAGCTCCCTTATCAAAAATGTCTTTAGAAAAATATTAAAATTAACTTAGGGAAAAGATTCCTGTCTCCCTTTAATAAACATTTCCTAAAAAATCACAAATACAGAATTATATTTAACAAACGCTCAATTAAACTATTATGTTCTTGTTGCCCCAATATGAAGACCTTCATTACCAGTAAACACCACCAAGAGCCCACTCCCGGCTGTAGCTGTCGAGGCCTTGGAGCTAGTTCGCTTGACCAGGGGTGCGTTATAAACTCCGTCATATATAAGGCAGAATTTACATCAACGCTATATGATACCTCAACCGAAAAGAAGAATTACTTCTTGTTATGCGAAGATGACTCCAGAAGTCACTATGCTAACCACCTATCTTCTTTCCAACAAATGGATAAAAGTAAAGCCACTAAGTTGGCTAGCCACGTATGGGGTTTGAAGACAAACTCTACGTCGCATAAAACTACGTGGAAAACTGTAGAAAAATCCTTGTCATATGTCTCATATGTCAATGGATGAAAAATATGCAAGTTATGTGAAGCTGAAAGATTGCATATCCTTTTTAGATTTAAGACTCTCACCGCACTGTTGAATTCCAGATCAGAAATTTTCAGCAAATGCAAATATAGAAACACGTTTCGCTGGGAGTTTGGAGAACACCAATCTCTCCGGATTGAGCAGCTATATCGCAGGTTTTACACCCTTTCCGTTGAGGCTATATCTAGCCTTACGTCATAACTATAAAATTTCTTTCCTATTTTTTGTCCTTTTTCGGTATTTTTCACCATTCCGCTTTTTTTAACCCAGCTTCTCGTTTTTGCTCGTGATTTCCCTTGTTCTATTGTCCTAAATTGTAAACTGTATAGGCCATGTACTCAGAGCTTGAAGATTACATGGGGACACTAGAAATGTTTTAAAACCTGCCTAGATAATGTCTTCAATGTATTAAATTATTAGTAGATCATAACTATATACTGTGTGCATTAAACAATATTTATCTCTCACCAGATAGAGTACTTTTTGTTGAGCTTACCTAAACGGAAAACTAAATAATTATATATATATATATACAATACTATATCTCTGTGCCCATGGATAAGCTTCGTGAGGTTTACTTTGTGAAAGTTATGTAATGAAACTTGACCTAGCACTGACCTGTCCTTCTCAAAACTAGAACTACACAAAGATTTGAACACATCACCGCATCCTAGAATCAATACTACGGCGCTGATTTGTAAAGGCAGTGAACTGTGAGAATCAATAAAGTGTCAGACAATTCTTTACGTTCTGAGTTCAAATCCCACTAAGGTAGAGTTTCCTTTCATCCTTTTGAACTCAATAAAATATAATACTGTTCAAGTACTCGGTCGATAAAATCGAATGTACCATCCCATAAAATGTATGGCTATGTGCCAAACTTCGAAATCGATATTACAGCGTAACTGCGGAACTATACTAAATATAATAGATATTTATGATCTGCTGAAAATTAAGTGTTGCGTATTGGATTCGATCTGTTGAACCATTAATTGGCACTTCAACACTATCTCTGTAATATTGTCAAATATTGACTTGTAACGTTGGCACAAGTTCGCACATCAAGTTCATACATTTTGGAGGACGGTATAGTCGATTAAATAGATCTAGAATATACGACTGGTATTTTATTTTATCAACAACCCTAGAAGAAAGATGAAGCTGATCTTGACAAGATTTTAATACAGGATGTTAACGGTGTTACTTAGATAATTGCAAAATCTAGCCCGAGTGTCAAACAATTCTGCTAGTTCGCCGCCTCTAAATGTAGATGATGTAAACAAGCCACCTCTAATTGAGAAGATACATCAAAGGTATTACAGCCTGAAAATCGCATCTGTATATTTGAACAAGATTGTTTAATGTGCCCTTCCTGTTTTTCGAAATCTCATTTGTGAGCAACAATGAGTCCCTCTCTCAACCTGAGCTCGATCTCGTTGTCTATCTTGGTATAATTTGGGGGTACCCTGTAGATGTGGTCACTGTGTTTAATTACTTGCGCCTTGATCGTTAAAATTAACTGCCTCCGAATAAATTGAGCTCATCTTATGGACATATAGTGATATTCTAGTAGGAAACTGTGTTGTGCAATCAACATTGCCAGAGTAATCTGAAACCATAGAGATATTTCACCGTAATGAACAATGTGCTAAATATCTCGGCTGATATCTCACAGTACTATAATGCATGATAATCATCGCACATTACAGATATACTACAGCAAGTCTTTATGACGCACTGGAAAATCTGCTCTCGGAACTTGTCATATTTTTAATTCTGCATAAACGACGCAAAATATTTTCTCACAATAGGGTTGTATATCTTACGGACATAGTTAAGCAATAATCCAACGTAAGCCACCCAAGAAAATACCAAGAACCTCTGCCACAGAACTGAATATTTAAATAACATCATAAGATGTATCGTATAAAATAAATTATCGGCACGTGAACTAGATCGTATGACGCAATGACTAATATACGCGGTGTTTCTACACTCCAAATTCTTCAAATGAAATTTTCGGACATGAACCCAAGACAATAATGAGAAATTCCATTACCAAAACCTATTACTTCAAAGAACCATCATAAATCACAAATTTATTTCAACCCACAAACTGTAAATAAGATGAAAACATAATTTTAAACAAGATGAATTTAAATCCAGTTTGTCAAAGATTTTGCACAATGAGATGGCATAAAGACGTGGGTTACAATTTGGATTGTGTTAAAAGGTGTTACAGTTCTTCCGGAATTAACTCGCGTACATGTTTAAAAGAGATATATAATGCTAAACCGACATAGTAAATTAGTTTAGTAACAGAATGGGAAACATTTTAACTAAGAATGTAAAAATCCAGTTGACAGAAAACGTTAGGTTTAGTGTTGGTTGAACAATTAAGTATAAACTTACACGAAAGCTGTTTAAACTAATTACTCCAAGGATATTGGAAATACAAGAATGATGTGTCGAAGAAATTTATAAAACTAAACTGTCTGGTTTAAATCTTTTTAAAAACTGTAAAAATCTGGTGACATTATGAAATAATTACAGGAAGGCGTATGGTTTTGTTCTGAACTCGTAATTTTTTTAATTACTGCATACAACGAAAGTTTCAGCTGCTCTGTCTGCTGCTATTGAAAGTACGCCTGACTAACAATCTTCCCACGTGTAAATTAGAATACATGTACTTCCCTGAAGCAACAATTCCTTTAAAATGACGTTCCCAGTAAGACATTTTGTCTGTACTTTATTTGTTTTAAGAAATTAAAAAAGAAACCTCTGCCATTTCTTTGACAAAAATCAAGCATACTGTTGTAGAGGTCAGTTGCTCAGCAGATGTAAACATTCTTAAAAGTCGTACAGAACATGTATAGTCAATTGCAACGAAAACTTATAACTTACACATAATTATCGGTGCACTTTTCTACTAATGATTATATGCAGAAATGTAGATGTATAAGCAGAAACTGATAGAGTAATTATCTTTACTAACCGAGATTTTCAGGTAAAGAAAGAAAACATCTAACATAGATTCTAACAATTCAATTTGTAAGCTAGACATTGTTTTCTTTTGTATTTGACAACTGTTGATGTCTAATTGTCAATAATGAAGTTGTTTCTTACTTAGAAACCAGCCCTTTCGTTATAGGAAAACGTCATAGAATAAAACAGAAATATAGATATGTATGTATACATCCCTACAATGACACATGCACGCACACACACTCACACACACACTTACACACACACACAAACACATATATACATATATATATCTGCATAGATACATGTATGTATATATATATATATACATATATATATATATATATATATATATATATATATATATATATATATATATATATATATATATATATATATATATGTATGTATATATATACATACATATTTACATATATGTTTATGTGTATGTATATATATTCTTTATTGTTTTATTCTTTTATAAGTTTCAGTCATTTGATTGCGGCCATGCTGTAGCACCGCCTTTAAGGGTTTTAGTCGAAGAAATCGACCCCAGGATTTATTCTTTGTAAGCCTAGCACTTATTCTATCGGCCTCTTTTGCCGAACTGCTAAGTTATTGGGGGGGGGCGAATAGACACATCAGCATCGGTTGTCAAGCGATAGTGAGGGAACAAACAAAGACACAATTACACACTCACATAAACACACACACACACACACACACACACACACACACACACACACATATATATATATATATATATATGTATATGTATATATGAATGTATGCATGTATGTATGTATGTATGTATGTATGTATGCATGTGTGCATCTATGTATATATATATATATATGTGTGTGTGTATTCAAATAATATGATATAATACATACATACATACATACATACATACATACATTAGCTGGAATTTTCTGCAGAAATAAAGCCTATGTCTGGAGAAAAGAGAAAGAAGATTTAAAATTAGTCTATACATACTTTGGTTGTCATATTTGGGTATCATCTTTTAGAAATAATTTATTAAACAATAAAATCAACGACGTACTGGAAAGTGAAGAAAACATCGGATGAATCGACTTGGGAATTGCTGAACTAGCAAACTTCAATAAAGATCTGAGACATTCTTCATACCAAAAACACTGCTGTGGGATATATATATATATATATATATATATATATATATATATAGAGAGAGAGAGAGAGAGAGAGAGAGAGAGAGAGAGAGAGAGAGAAGAGAGAGAGGAATACAGAGAGACAGAGAGACAGAAAGAAAGGGAGGGGAAGAAAATAATTTTATTGTTGAATATATACATACGTCTCAACACGGGGATTTTGTTTTTTCTGCCACGTACCTAAGTACAAACTTATGTCTAATATAAAAGGTTGGGCTGAAAAGTTAGACTGACAATAAAGGAGTTATACCAGAGCTGTGAAATCTTACATGAATTAATTCCAGCTCCTTTTACTAATAGATGTATTGTATCTTTCCACATAAAATGGCATCCGACAATTCAAAGAACACTTCAAAAGTAACTAGTACCGACTTCTCTTGAAAATGTACAAAATTTTCATCGTGGTGTTATCAAGTACCGCGGAAACAGGATTTATCTCCTACCTCCAAGGACATTCATGCTGATATGGTTGCTAGATTAGGACATTACTCTCCAGATTTATCAATAGTGCAAAAGTGGACAGCTGTATTTAGGTGGGCAATAGAGAGTCTTGAAGATGACCTAAGATCTGGACGTCCCACAACTGCATCCACCGAGGTAAACATTGATCATGTTCACCACATGCTGATAGATAACTGGCGATTGACTATATACAAATCAAATAGCCAATGTTATTAGCTTATCCAGTGAGAAAGTTCAGAGTATTCAGCACAATGAACTTCTGACATCTGAGCAAAAGCGCACCAGGCTGACCGTATCAATGGAAAATTTGACATTAAGTTAGACAGATCCCTCTGGTTTCCTTGACCATTTCCTAACTCTGAATGAGGGGTTAGATTTATCACTTTGAGCTAGAGACATAGAGAGAATCCATGCAGCGGAAAGCTCCTCATCTGCTCAAAATAAGCCAAGGTTGTTTTATCTGAAGAAGAAAAGTGACGGCCTCAGTTTTGGGGGATACAAAAGACATTGTTTTTATTGACTATCTTCAAAAGAGCCACATTTTCAATGGAGAGTACTGTGCCAGCTTTTTCAAGCAGTTACAAAAGAGTCTATCAAGGCCAAACTCCCAAGAAAACTGACGAAAAGAGTCTTGTTTCATGAGAACATGTTCCAGTACACAAATCCTTGGTTCCAATAGCTGCTGTGCGTGGACGTGGCTTTGAACTGGTTGATCACCGTCCCTACTCTCCTGATTTGGCTTCATCAACCTATCATCTGCTCCCCCAACATTAAAAAAAAACTGGCCAAGAAGCAGTATTGCAGTAATGATGACGTCATATCTGCTGTTGATGACTTTTTTGAGCAACAGGATGAAAGCTTCTTCACCAATGGGTTCCATGCACTGCAACAACAATGGAAGACGTGTGTGGACCGCAAGAGGGACTATGTTGAAAAATAAGCTTCACTTGTTCACATTCCATGAGAGTATTCTGTTCAGACCGTGGACTTTTCAGCCGATCCTATGAATTTCTCACCTCATCGTAATTGTTTGAGAGAGAAAGAAAATTTATATTCAGTCACCCTAGAGTAGTGAAAATTTCTTTAAAAATCACTAAAGAAATGATTATTAGCAACTGCTTCCAGAACAATAGCTTCTCTACCGAGATTATGAATTCACATTTATACTTGTAGTTATTAGTATACTTGGTTACGTTAATAACTGTTTCAGTTCAGTAACTCAAAAACCTTAGTGGATCAATAACAATTCACAAAATCTCTTCTTACATCCAACATGTAACTTTATACTGTTCTTATTGTCTAAAGTCTAGGTGATATTACTTTGTTCCTGTGTTATCAAACAGCTCTGTATCTCTAAGAAGAAGTTAAATTATTAAAACAGATAGATATACAAGCATACAAAATGGTAGCTATGTACACGTATGACTATTTGTAAATAATATTGTCTTACATACAACAATAACGACGTCAATGAACGTGAGTTTCCTCTTACTTTAGTTTAACTCCATCTTTTAGCTTTAATCTTTCTGTCTGTTCTGATGGATATCTCTCATAAGAAAATGACATTTGTATTCCCTTTGATTCCATTTGTCATTGTACATACCGTATATCTGTTTGACTTTATCTTAAAATCTCTACAAGTCTTCTAGTATGCTACCAGCATAGTATATTCTTTTCAATCATTTTATTTATAAGAACATATATACATAGATATGTGTATGTGTGTGAGTGCATTAGAGGAAAATGTTATGCCATAGCCTTTGCAATTCCTCTAAGACTGATAAAAATGGTGTGGATAATGCCAAGCTTGAACATAAAGACGTCAAGTTTTACACGTCAAACGTGAACGGAAAATGAATAAATTTGGCTTTGGTCTCAACACTTGCATGTGGTTGCGGTACTGGTGGTGGTGGTGGTAATGGCGGTGGTGGTGGAATTTATGGTGGTAGTAGTAGATGTTGTAATGATGATTGTGTGGTGATGGCTGTGGTGGTAAAAGTGCTTGTTGTGATGGTAGTTGTTGCAGTGGTAATGATCGTTGTGATGATAGAAGTGGTGCTGTTAAATCAGGTGACGTGTTTGGTCTACTGTTATACAAAGAGCTGGTCTTGTACAGGAAAAAACAACCTTTTAGTCTTGGCATTTTAGTCAAACGCTCTTGCTTTATTTCTTCTCTTTATTTCAACCTCTGAATGCACTTACTCCCTTTTCCGTTTACCTCTTGAGTATTGTTTGCTAATGTTGATTGGAGAATTAGAATTTACCTCCTTGGTACTTTTTATTTGATAGTAGTATTCAGTTACTTTTTTCCTTTTACACATTTTGAAACTTAAATCTTCTTCACTTGAAGTTCTTAGCTGCTATTTTATGGTAAATCTTTTTTATTGAGAATTTCAATGTCTTCTAGTCTTCTGCCTGTTCAAGCAGAAAATTATTGCATTCTTATTTATGTATTTACTTATTTATTTATTTATTTATTTATTTGTTTATTTTCCTTTCAACGCTATTTAACAAACGTGAAAGAAGGACGTGTTACAAATCTATTCAAGATACCCAGACTTTAGAAATTGACAACTATTGTTACAAGCGCGCTCCCGCACACCCACCCACATATATACACGCACACACACACACACACACACACACACATAATTATATATACATATATAGGACGAGCTTTTCAGTTTCCGCCTACCAAATCTACTCATGAGGCTTTGGTTGCCTGGGGCTATACTATGGACATTTCCCCAAGGTGTCACGCATTAGGACTGAACCCGGAACAGTGCGACTGGGAAGCAAGCTTTTTACAACACAGCCATGTCTGCGCCTATACAACATGTATACAATATATATTATACATACATACTTATATATATATATATATATATATATATATATATATATATATATATATATATATATATAGTAATGGTATGACAACAAAAGAATGAATGATACCTCGATACTATGTAAATAGGGGAATTTATCTGTAATATAATATGTGACAACTATTCGGATGTCGGGGCGGAAATCTGCTCCGGCATCTCGCCTGCCTTGATAACTGTATATATATATATATATATATATATATATATATATATATATATATATATATATATATAATAATAATAATAATAATAATAATAATAATAATAATAATAATATAGATTTAATCAAAAGATTAAAAGTGGTACTTAAAATTTTTCGAGATACCAGAATTTGGTAGGCTAAAAACCAAAAACAAAATCAAGAGATTTGGTGAATAAAATTTGAAGAAAAGCAACAAAAATTCATTAGGTTATAGCAGTACGTACGCTTCGTACAAACTTCATTTATTTATGTAGTGAGAACACCACATAAAATGTGCAATGAAAATGTGCTCCTCAGCTGCATAATAGAAGTTCATTTTAGAAAGTCATTTTGTAGATGTGTGCAAAAACAAGAATAGGAGATAAAGAAATACCATCTTGACTAGGCTGTTAATCAACAGTCTAGTGTTTTTGCACACATCTACAAAATGACTTTCTAAAATGAACTGCCATTATGCAGCTGAGGAGTACATTTTCATTGCACATCTTATGTGATGTTCTCACTACATAAATAAATGAAGTTTGTACGAAACGTACGTACTGCTATAACCTATTAAATTTTTGTTACTTTACTTGAAAATCACGGTGGTGCACCAGCATGACCGTAGCCACTTGGCTGAAACACATAAATAAATAAATAAATAAATAAATAAATAAATATATATATATATATATATATATATATATATATATATATATATATATATATATAATATCAATATATTATAAATTAACTACCAACAAAAATAATTGGTAAGCTAACTCAAAAAATCATCACCAAAATAGCAGAAAAAACAACAGTGAAGGTATGTAGACTCTTCAAGAATCGATCCTTTTGGTTATATTAATAATAATAAAGGAATTACGACGCAAAAACATATATATTCAAATGAACATATTTATCTTCTTCAATATATATTTCAGTATAAAGAATTCATTAAGAGACTTAATAGGTAATAGCGTTCTTTTTGCAAAAACTTTAAAAATTTTGTTCGGCTTTTGTAATTGTGAAATTTTTTCGCCATGAACGGTTTGTATTTTTAAACCGAATGTAATTTTCTGGTGTTATATTTATTCCTGAAGATGTATAAAGAAATTTTGATTTATTAAGTCTCTTAATGAATTCTTTATACTGAAATATATATTGAAGAAGATAAATATGTTCATTTGAATATATACGTTCTTGCGTCGTAACTCCTTTATTATTATTATTATTATTATTATTATTATTATTATCATTATTATTATATATATATATATATATATATATATATATATATATATATATATATGCAATATATAATACAGTATATATATATATATATAAATATATATATATATATATTCAGGTATCTAGAAAGATACCTAACGAGATAGGTTCGTTCTATGAACCCACGACACACCTTCATTGTGTGTCAAACTGTTATCAAATAATGATAATAATAATAATAATAATAATAATAATAATAATAATAATAATAATAATAATAATAATACACACACACACACACACACACACACACACACACACACACACACACACACGTTATGATGATATAAAATCAACTGATACCACTGTCACCGAGGTTTCTTCAAACCAGAGACTATAACGCAGTATTTTCTTAGGTCCATTTTCACTTAAATGGCGGGTTGGGAGTGTAAGCGTCAACTACCACAATAGTTCATGTAGCTGCAACTTACATCCGCGGTATTTTTAAAGCGAAGAGTGATATTTCCGTTATTGTGCTCGACGTAATCTCACAATAGAAGAGATGATATAAACGAGTGGTTGTTCAAAGAGTTTTATAAGAAAAACTAGAGGGCGGTTAAAGTGAAATCAATAGTATTACATCTATATCGCACATTGTAATGTAGTGTTGGTACGTTGGTGGTAATTTTATAATATAAAAAGGAAACAAGATAAGAAGAAAAATAGATAGATACATGGATAGACAGATAGATAGATAGATAGATAGATAGATAGATAGATAGATAGATAGATAGATACTTCAAGTTCAAGTCTCTGCCTCTAATTGCTGCTAATACATTCAGTAACTCGATGTTCGAAATTAATCGTAATAAGCAAGAGCATAATATATGTAATAATCCAGAAATGTTTAATAAATAAGATTACACTCTCATTTTTTAAGTAATTAATTTTTATCAAAATGTTTTAAAAATTATAAAATTCAATTGGATATCGAGCTTATTGACAAGGTAGTTTGATTTTTTTATAATGGAGTAGCAATTATGTTTCTGTCTTATGAGACCTCCTTAATTAAACATAGTCTAACCTTAACTACAATTTACCACGGGCGTTGTAGTTATTCAAATATAATGAATTTCCACCTGGTTATTTCAAAATATGTTTCACAAATGTTGAAGCAAAAGTGATGTTAGCCTAAACTTTTCTCATAAAATTATCGTATTACAAACTATGCGGAAGGCAATGAATTTGCAAAATCGCAGAGCAACAGAGGAAATTTCCTGTCGACTTCACATTTTTTTCCTATATCTGACATCGATAAAATAAAGTGCCAGTCTCGTACTGGGGTCGAGAAGGCGATGTAATCGACTTGCTTCCTGTTCATATGCTTGCTGACCTTGCGCCAAAACTAGAAATAATTATTTAACTATCCTAGCGCGATGGATTGGCAGAATCGTTAAAATATTGAAAAATATTTCTCGCACTGTTTATTCTGGTTCTATACGTGTTGCGTAGACAGTGTCACGTGACAACTTGCTGGAACTGCCTGCTGGAGCCTAGCAGCGGGTAAGACTACGCGCCCTCCATTGGTCATTTAAAGTTTAGACAGTGTCACGTGACAACTTGCTGGGGCTGCCTGCTGGAGCTTAGCAGCAGGTATTTAAAGGGAAATTTGACAAGACAGTCAGTCGGCCGCTAACACGGTAGGGGCCAAAACCGGACGTGCTTCCTCCTGATGATGTCTTGAGCTAACTGGATCCTATAAAGGAGCTGTTGTGGTAGGAGACCACGAAACATGGTTGAAATTCCTCCGTGTTGCGCTCAAATCATGTCGAAGTCAAATGTAACTCCTTTCATCCTTCCAGGTTCGATAAAATAAAGTACCAGTCACGTACAGGGATCGATGTAAGCAATAAACACCCTGACCTCGAGTCTGCGTGCCTTACGCTATAATTAGCAATTATTTTACTAACATTTAATGCTATTAAGTTCCTTTACGTATTCTCACACTCATAAAAATTGGTCTTTAATCGCTCTCCAAACGTAGTTCCTTCATTCGTGTGATCATAATGAAATGTGTAACTCTTCCGTTAGCCACCTTTGCTTTTTAATTCAAATTTCATATTGATATATTCGCTAAATATCTTTATGATGCATAAGTAATTGGCTTCTTTATCAGTTATCATCTTCGTCAGCCACTATAACGTTACCTTTCTAAACATTATTCAATACATTATATTGCAATAATCTTTATTTGGACAACAATCTTTCTTGTAGATAATTCATTGTACTCTGTTGACCATAAGCGAGAACAAACACCCTTAACTTCCTTCCGTGTGCCCTATCTTTTCAAATTAACTCATATTCTTATTCAGAATATAACCTATACTCACTATGTTGACAATGCCAGTCACTGATCTGTGGTCCCTTGATTTATCTCCTTTTTTTTTTGTATTTTGGAGAAGATAAATATACATTTATCTTCTGCGTGGATAAATATACATTTATTTTCTGCGTGAGTACCCTGGGTGATTTTGATATTTTTTTCCGCATCTTTTAATATATTGTTATAAAAGCTTTCTAAGATTGTTGTGCATTCGAGCAAGTTTATTGATCCAGAAGTTAGAATTTTCATATTTTTCCCGATAGCTTTCAGTTTATGGTCTTTGCGATGTAAGCTTTCTGACTTGGATATTGACTTCAAGACATATTCACTCCCAGGCGTGTCCACAACTGATAAGGTTTTTATTTGTTTTTTTCTGTATCCATCTAGTTTCATTATTTAACTGCTTATTATTATATTTCTATACTGCAGCTTGCACATTTTCTCTCTCTCTCTCTGTCTCTCTCACACATACACACACACACACACACACACTCTCTCTCTTTCTCTCTCACACACACACACATACACACACACTCTCTCTCGCACATACATTCTCTCTCTCTCTCTCACACATACACTCTCTCTTACACACGCACACACATACACTTTCTCTTTCTCACATACATACACTTTCTCTTTCTCACATACACATATACTCACTCTCTCGGACACGCACATACACACACTCTCTCACACATACAGTCTCTCTCACACACATACACTCTCTCTCTCTCTCTCTCTCTCTCTCAGACACACATACACACACACTCTCTCTCGCACATGCATTCTCTCTCTCTCTCTCTCTCACACACATACACTCTCTCACACACACATACACTCTCTCTCTCTCACACACACACACACACGCACATACACTTTCTCTTTCTCTCATACACACACATACACTTCCTCTTTCTTTCATACACATACATACACTCTCTCTTTCTGTCATGCACACAAATACACACACTCTCTCTCTCTCTCTCTCTCGTACACACACACACACTCTCTTTCACACACACATACTCTCTCTTTCTCTATCTCTCTCTCTCTCTCTCTCTCTCTCTCTCTCTCTCTCTCTTGCACGCACATACACACTCTCTCTCACACACTCATACTCTCGCTCTCTCTTTTCCTCTCTCTCTTTTTCTCTCTTAAACGTTCCCTATATATTCTCTACATACTTTAAGGAACCGAGTTTATGATATCTATTGTTTTTCTCAGAATTTACAAGACATTCTTTGTAGTTTGTTCTTATGGAATGTTCTTTACGAGATATTCTTTGTACATATTATTCTGTTTTAAAAAAGGCTGTTGAGTATATGCATCTTCAGTAGCCTATCTTTCATTTATATTTATTTGTAGCTGATTCTTGTTCAGTTTTTTTGTTTTTTTTGTGGGTGGAGAGGTCATCAATTTGTTTTATATTGACCCCCGCTTTACACTGTTTTGTTCTTTTCTTCCTATTTTTCACACGCGCCTACTTCCTTTCCAGGAAACGGTATTGTCAGGAATTGACGGCAATGATTGCACCTGGCTCATCCTTCCAACGTTGTCACCTCTTTTACACCAGTGACCGATCAACTGGTGCTCATGATTCTGTGGACACTAAGGTTCATGAACTCATCGATGAAAATCCACTGTCACATGTATTTATATGTGTTTAATACCGTGAAACTTAATTTAATTTTAATTTTTATAAATTGATTTTAATTGAGTTTTTACCTGTAATTTTGGATTTTTATCCTTGCCAGCACCCTACCAAGTATTTGCTGCCCGGTCATAAGAATCCATCATCAGTTTTTCTCCACGTTGTTAACCATTCTCTGACTGCAACCTTCGGAGAGGAATCGGTTACCCTAGATTTTGATCTGAGGACAGTGTTTCAGAGAGTTTTCATAATTGCTAAATTTCTGACTCCCATTCTCGGAGCTGATTTCTTGCCTTATTTCAGGTTTTTAATATACGTGAAACATCACTGACTCCTAGATTCCACCATTGGTCTCAACGTTCATGGCATTAGCACTAAGGTTTTTCTCTCAATCCTTTTTTCTTGAACCCTTCTTGTTCAGTCAAGTACAATTTAATTTATCGCTAGTACCCTGATATTACTCGCTGTTTTTTAGAATTGTCCAATGACTCATCTCATTTAACCCAACAGATCGTCACTATTAGACAGTCAGGTTTTTGTACATTATTTACATTAGACGGATATTTGTCCTCATCATGTTTGTTGTTAACACAACGTTTTGGCTGATATACCCTCCAGCCTTCATCAGCTGTCTTGGGGAAATTTCGAACTTGCGTTCTCATTCCTAAGGTATTTTTCGATGTTGTTGTTGTTGTTCTTCTTCTTCTTCTTCTTCTTCTTCTTCTTCTTCTTCTTATTATTATTATTATTATTATTATTATTATTATTATTATTATTATTATTATTATTATTATTCAGGTCACTGCCTGGAATCGAACACGGAATCTTGGGGATAGTAGCCCGCACTGTTAACCACTACGCCATATACCCACGGGAAAATGGTGTAGTGGTTAAGAGCGCAGGCTACTAACCTAAGGTACCGAGTTCGATTCCAGGCAGTAACCTGAATAATAATAATAATAATAATAATAATAATGATAATAATAATAATAATAATAATAATAATAATAATAATATCCGTCAAACGTAAATAATGTAAATAATGTACGTAATTCTTCATCTCTTAAATATAGAACTGTAGTCGAGTTTTTTTTTTAGTTTTTTTTATCCAATACACATCGATTTGCTTTTTATCATGCTTAGATCACAAAAGTAGAGTTCGAGTATGTGCTGAAAATTGGTGTAGCTCATCTACCTAGCAGCACTTGGTTCTCGCCCTATCATATGGTCCCTAAAATGTCTTCTCCTGAAGCTTCTTAATCCCCTTTTTTCTCTGATGTCCGTCTTGCTATTTTCACTTATTGGTTCTGTCACTTGCGTGCCATCTAGTTGTTTACTTCGAGTTCTTTTAGTTGTCTAATCTACTGCTGATGCAAATAATGCATCGACAGCTGAAATGCTGCTTATACAAAATGATGAAGTGAATATTCATTTCCAAATTAAAATATTTATTACCTTAAAATAAAATTAAATAAAACAAATTTCTCGTTTGTATAGCTCCTCCCATAACTACTCTGTCATTTACTCCGTCCCATCATCCTCTACTCTCTCTGAGATTCTTTGTCTCTGTGTGTGTGAGTGTAGTGTATTTACTCAGCTACCAAGCCAGGTATATGTACTCATCACTCTCTTCTAATGTTAACTCTGTGTCTCTCTGTTACTCTCTTTCCTCTTCTCTCTCTATGCAATGTAAAGCAATTATAATATTTATTATATTACTATATAGATTACAGTAATATCATGGATAACTTTGGAAGTATACTTTTGCCAACATGGGTAATATAAAAAAGTATCAGGCAGACACAGAGTTTACAATTTTACATTTTAATAAATTTCTTGATCTTTATACAACATGAGGAAATGAATACTAATTTTCAAAAGAAAAAATATTAACTGCCTTTAAATAAACTTAAACAAAGCACATTTTCTAATGTATGACTCCTCCTAAAAATATTCTATCATTTACTCCCTTCTCTCCTTGTCCTGCCACCAAGCCTAATATATGCACTCATCATGAACCTTTTACGTTAATTCTCTCAGTATTTCTTTTTTGCTTTCTCTCTTCTTCTATCTATGCGATTTATAATGTGACTAGAGAAATCAATCAATCTAACAACCGACAATACTATCGGCTGTTTATAACAAAGGGATTATAATTTGAACGAGAAAGTAATTCACTCATCTTTATTGTAAGTGCAACTTGATGACCTCCAGATATCGTGGGATGTGTCATATCTTTAGGTTATTCCACCATCTAACTTCCTGTATGATTTATGGATATTTTTGGATAAAAGTTTTCTGTTGGGGTGGGGTGACTGTTTAAATGATTGCACCAAACACAGTGAGATACTTATTCAACTCTTGTTATGGTTTACTACAAGGAGCAAGGGAAGTGTCAATGATCTTAGACACGAAAGTGGAGTTCGAATGTGTACTGCAAATTGGTGTTGCTCATCTATCGTTGAGAATGACGGCAGGAAACTTATCAGCAGACCAGATATTTCATTCAAATGTTTACAACTGAGTGAACCAAGTAGTTGTCAATGCTAGTGACTTGGCAAATCATTATTCATACTATGATCAATATTTAGCACACCAGACATGCTTAGGTGACATTTCGTCTGGCTTTACGTTCTGAGTTCAAATTCCACCAAGGTCCACTTTGCCTTTCATCCATTTGAAGTCGATAAAATAAGTACCACTTGAGCACTAGAGTCGATGTGATCGACTTACCCCATCCCATGATCTTACTGACTTTTGCCAAAATTTAAAACTTTTATTATTGTTGTATTTGTTGTTGTTGTTATTATTATTATTATTATTATTATTATTATTATTATTATTATTATTATTATTATTATTATTCAGTAGTCTTGTTTTTATCACGTGCTTTCACTGCACTACCGAGCGCAGTTCTGTGAGCCTTGGGTATGTACTATGGTTTGTTGTGGTACCCTTATTTTTACTGCATTGATGTGTGTAGTGCCTAGAAGTGCTATTTTTTGTATGTTACATGTACTTGTAAGTCCTGGTATTTTGGTTATGCATTTGTCTGAATGCTTTTTTATCATACCAAATGCGTCTACTACAATAGGAATTGTTTCTATTTTTAAGATCCACATTCCAGTTACCTCTATTTCCAGATTTTTTTGAAATTTTCTCCGTTTCTCTTAGAGAAACATTGTCATCTGTCGGTATAGATACATCGATTAGAAAGCATTTTTTTTTCTTTGTGATCTCTGACAGCTATATCCGACCTGTTGGCCTTAATTTCTTTATCTGTGTGTATTGGCATATTCCAGAGTGTGGTTGCTTTCTCATTTTCTGAGGTGTACCTACACCATCTTTTTCTTCCTGTTATTCCAGTGTATATAGGTCCCAACTCTGTCGTGTCTGTGAATATATTCCTTCTTAGCCAGGATTGGGCAGCCAGAGACAATATGATTTATTATTTCTTCTCCATCACACATTCTGCAGTTACTTGTATTTCTTTTCATTACGTGTCTTCGGTGATTTCTGGTGGGAAGGTTTTGATCTTGTGCTGCAATTAAAAATCCTTCAGTCTCTGCTTTCAGTCCTGAGCTTCTCAGGCATTGCTGGGATTTTGCTTTGCCTATTTCTTCTTCTTCTTCTTCTTCTTCTTCTTCTTCTTATTATTATTATTATTATTATTATTATTATTATTATTATTATTATTATTATTATTATTATTATTATTACTACTATTGGTCGTTGTCTTGAGGTTTTGTGACTATTTTGTTGTTGTTATTGTTATTGTTGCTGTTGTTGTTATTGTTTCTTACGTAGCACTTCGCTTCAGAGACTCGTTCAAAATCATCCCTCAGAATTCATATCAATATTGCTTGCTAATAGCAGCTTGTGAAAAATCTTACTGGAATTGGAAATAAGAAAGAAGAATGAATATCGGGCTTTTACTTAATAAAAGATATCAAACAAGACTTTAACTTTCTCATAAAAGATGTCTTTCTTTGAATTAACCTGGACATTATGTAAATTATAATACTGGCATCTTCGCATACGTGGTCGAATGGCAAACAAATAACCAATTAGCAACCAATATCTTTCTGCACAATTTCCCACGGCTTTTGCCTCACATTTTCCTTAAATATTTAATATTATGTTCAATAGCGTAATTCTAAAGAAAGCTTTTTACGTATTTCTCCTACATTTAATCTCTACCTAAGCTAACAATCTGTCTCATATACCAGAGTTCATTTGTAAAGTTCTAGCCGGAAACAGCTCTCTCTGTGGTATTATCTCTGTGGAACTTGAAATATTTTATTATCAAAGAAACATTTGTTCCAATCTCAAGCTTGAGGTCTCCATGATTCACCGTATCCCCCTTCCCGTCCTTTTAAGCTTCTAAGTTCTGAAGATACTAAAATATCAAAGACTTTAATGTTGGTTTTTCCTAAGTTGCCATAACTTATTTATTTTCTATTGCACGGTTTCATTGATGTCAAAACTCTCAGAACGTTAATGTTCTTAGACTCAATATAATTCGGAAATGGTGTTGAAGTTACTTCTAGTCATTCTTCCTTATTCTAAATAATTTCAAATGGATTATTTCAGGAACATTATCATTCCTTCTTCTCTGTTCTTCCCCACTCATTTTTCTGTAATTCTCTATTCAACATATCCTATTTTCAGATTTTTTTCTCCATATGGTTGATATCCTTATGTCTATGTAGCCTTCATACCTCTATCAGTCAGGGTTGTTTAAGGATCTGCATCTAAGTAAATTTTATATAATTATTTTTGTACAAAGTATAAGTGAATACCCATGTGGTGAGTCTCCTCTTGTTACGTCTCCGATGTTGTCTAAAGAAAGCACTAAGTCAAACACAACTCTACGCCAGTACCGCCACAGGCGATCCCAGAGCATAAAAACCTTGAACAAACACCTTAAGACATTTGGTCCAATACTGCAGCAATTGCACCAATCCACTTCTCTAGTTGATCTTATCGAGATCTTATTGTTCCAGACAGAAATCTGGTCTAATTTTTAAATTTAAAACCATAAATCTGTGTAACCCGCACTCTCCTTTTCTTAACAAACACGATTCTCTATTATTCTGTAAAAATGAATCATAGTCTCATGATTTTTCAGCTTACCCAATGCACTCAGTCTGTAACTAATTTCCTGCTTTTCCAATGAAAAGTACACCTGCACTAAACGTTAGTCCTCTCTTCTATTTTTTACTGCCTACTTTCATGACTTTCTGTGTAACTCTTCTACACAGTCACCACCTGACTTAGTATGTATGAAAACCCTGATCTTCTTAATACTTTCAAGTTGGTGGCACAATCTCAGTATGAAATGCGATGTATCTCATGCGAGCATCTTTGTTGGAAGATGTTCAATTTCTTCTGTAGTGTCTCAGTAAGGGGAAAATTTTTATAGCCATGGAGAATGTTAGAGAAGACAATGCTTAACGACAGCTGGATTTTGATCTTAAAACTCTTGTTGTGAGCCTTATAGATGTTTTCTTAATATGAGAAAGGTACTGTTCTTATAATCACCGTATATTTCTTATATCCAGGTTCATAAACATGGTCACAATTATCAATTTATCGTTTAAATCCACCAACTTATAACGCTCAGTTACCGTATCTTATACAACCACACAACTATCTGCGGTCGTCTGCATTTTTACGTATCCACTCCATAATCTTGTATTGGTCTATGTTAGCATTCACTTCATCATCAATTGCCTCATCATATAAGTCTTTGATATTTTAATATCCCAAGATTATTTTTATTTTAATATAAGCCCTTAAATTTTCAATTTGGCTATTTTCCAGCTCAAAGCGTCTATCGTGTGGATCTATTGATATTAAGTATACGGTGTACAATGTGGGACAGTCTTTGAAAAATTGATTCGGTAGCTGTATAAAACAGCTTTATCTAATAACAGAATTTAAAACAGATACAGAAATCATTAATAAAGTGATCATAACTTACCCTATTTATAGGTTATAAATATTCTTATTCTTGTGTAAGGCATAAATACTTTGATTTTCAAGACATTATTTCGTAATGACTCCGATTTCCATTATGTCTTCCTTCTGTTCCATAGTTAAGACCATTCGACACAACTCGCCAATATAAGTCACGCCAGAAAGAACAATATTATATATAATGATCTACTAATGTAATATATATGGGATATATATACATATACGTACATGTATATCTGTACATGATATATATATATATATATATATATATATATATATATTATTTACATTTGACGGATATTTGTCCTCATCTTGTTTGTTGTTAACACAACGTTTCGGCTGATATATTGTCCAGCCTTCATCAGGTGTTGTGGGGATATTTCGAACATGGTTTCTCATTCTTAAGGTATTTTTCGATGTTATTATTATCATAATCATTATCGAACTCGGAATCTTGAGGTTATTAGCCTGCGCTCTTAACCACTATGCCATATGCCCGCAGGCAATTATGGAGTGAATTTTAGGGCTTATAAATCTAATATTTTGCTATCCTTCCTTAATACTGGTTGTGTCCTAGCATATGTGCTGATTCTTTTAGTTTTCGTATTTTTCAGTGGTGTTCTCTGTCTATTATTTTCACTTCAACCCACAGGGGGAGGCAGTCTCCATTTTTCCATACATGATCAGCTATACCTGATTTATCAATATCTCCTCGTGTCACAGCTTTGCGATTTTCCTCTACTTATTTTGAGGAGGCGATATGTTTCGCCTTTGTGTAACTTACCACACCTGCATGGGATGGAGTACACGCAGTTTTTGGTCATATTGCAGTGCTTCTCCCCTCTTCGACAATTTTTACGATGGCTGAAACGAAGGAACAATATGCATCCATGAAATTGTTCCCTGCTGGGAAAAATTGAGGCCGAAACTGCTGTCACTGATGCATGAGGACCGCATCAAACAGTTTCCAAGGACACTTCCATGGGGAAAACACCCGTTTACGAGTGTATTTCACGCTTCAGGAATAGTTACTTGTCGTTTGAAGACCAATCTCGTTTAGGTCGACTGTCGACCTCCTGAACGAATGAAAACATCACGGTAATTCATGAATTGATCTTGGACGACCATCGCCGAACATTTGACGAACTTGTTGATATGATTGGTGTGTCCTGGAGCTCCTGCCAACGAATTTTGAATGAGGAATTGCGAATGAAAAGAGTTGCAGCAAGATTTGTGCCTCTCTTGATCACGGAAGATCAAAAACTGTCACGACTGAATGCGTGTCGTGAACTGCAAGAATAGCTGGAAGCTGATCCGTTATAAGCATCACTTTGCAAGAGTTCCAGAACTACTTCAAACAGTAGAAAACGCATCTGGACAGATACATTGCTTGAAATGGAGAATACTTTGAAGGCGATAAAAGTTTAAACGTAAATCTAAGTGAATAAATTATTATTGCAAAATTCCGGTTTCCTTTGGGTACCTCCTCATATATATATACTCCCCCCTCCCCCCCTCTCCCGTACTCCCCCCTCTCTCACTCTTACTCTCTACACTCTTACTCTCCTACTCTCTACACTCTTACTCTCTTACTCTCTCACCCTTACTCTCTCACTCTCTTCCCCTCTCTCTCACTCTCTTTCTCTTCCTTTCTTCTTCCCCCCATACCCCTCTTCCCTCTCTCTCACTCTCTTTCTCTTCCTCTCTTTCTCTTCCTCTCTTTCTCTTCCTCTCTTTCTCTTCCTCTCTTTCTCCCCCCATACCCACCTTCCCCTCTTTCTCCCCCCATACCCACCTTCCCCCTCTCTCAATCCCCCTTCCC
>NC_142936.1:24014043-24019043 GCF_046866305.1 Octopus bimaculoides | reverse complement strand
AATGGATATTAACTGTCTTTCCTTATATATCATTTAATCATGGTATATATAAAAAACTTAAGCCGATATATTTACATATGCATACATGTATGTGTGTGTGTCCCTGCGAGTGTGTGTGTGTGTGTGTGTCCCTGTGAGTGTGTGTGTGTGTGTGTATTGGTAAATATACACGTGCGTGTGCATATGTGCGTGTAGCAATACATACTAATACATACTCGGGAGACATAAATGCAATTTAAAACAAAAAAGTCATGCATGTATATATTGTGAATATACGGAGCTTACCTGGTTATAGAACTGTCGATAAGGTTCGCAATATATTCCATTGAATAATATTATCAATGGATTACTTGGTTAGCGAGAAAGATTTCCATAATACTAAGTGAAGCTGATTCAATTGCAGTGAAAATCGATATATATATATATATATATATATATATATATATATATATATATGCATGTATGAGTATATATGAGTATATATATATATATATATATACATATATATAATGTGTGTGTATGTAAGTATATATGTATGAATATATGTATGTATACACTCATCGTGGTTGCGTCGCTCGGAGAAAAAGAATATACAAATAAATATGACCATATATATGCAAATATGCATTTATACATATATATATATATATATATATACAGAGAGAGAGAGAGAGAGAGAGAGAGAGAGAGAGAGAGAGAGAGAGAGAGAGAGAGAGAATCTGTAGAAAAATAGCAATCACACAAGAGCATGTAATAATTAGTAACATGTAACATGATTTCATCAATTCTTTTAAGTTCCTATGTAGTCTCGGGCAGACAAAGACATCATCTAGACTCTGCCATTCTTTGACCCAGCGGAGCATCCAAGATATAAGACCTGGAGGGAGAGAACTGTACCAGTACTCGCCTGGTACTCATTCTCAGCTGAATCAACAGGAATAAAGATGTAAAACGTTGTCTCTTCTTCAACGGAGTTCAGAAATTATAATCGTGAGCCAAACTCCCTAACGATTGGTCCACATTCCTTTTAAACACGCACATACACACACACACACACACACACACACACACACACACAATTACGCAGAGACAATATATACATAATAGTATCTTATAAGCTTAAATCTGATAGTGATCACTGCTCAGTGACTAAAGAAAATAGCCTAATAATGGGACACATAAGCCCTCGACAGAAAACTTACTTTTTCTGTCGTGGTATTATGTCCCATTATTAGACTATTTTCTGTAGTCATTGTGCAGTGATCGCTTTAAGCTTATAAAATACTATTATTATTACTTACAGAATAGTACAAATCGGCACTGCATATATATATATATATATATATATATATATATATATATATATATATATATATATATATATATGCTTTTTTACAGCGAATGGTTTTTAAGCAGTGCCGATTTGTACTATTCTGTAAGTAATAATAATAGTATTTTATAAGCTTAAAGCGATCACTGCACAATCACTGCATATATATATATATATATATATATATATATATTTATTTAGTTTTTATTTATTTATGTGTTTCAGCCAAGTGGCTGCGGTCATGCTGGTGCACCACCGTGATTTTCACGTTCCTCGCATGGCTCTTCTCCCCCACCTGACATGGTCCAATCAAGAGCTTTGATGGCACATCTGGTGTATAAGAGAATTTGACATAGCTGCCCTAAACTGCGTCTCATTACGAGCCATTGGTTCGTCTGGTACCGTGGAGAGGAAAGTGTCAAGTTTTGTCTTGAAGACCTCCGTATCCATGTCTTGCATGTCTCTCAAATGTTTTGGCAGGGCATTGAAGAGCTGAGGTCCTCTGAAACCGAGGCTGCTGCAGTATCTCGTTCTTATGTGAGACGCAGTGGACGGTACCTTTGGCACCATGCAGTGGCGACGCGTGCGGGCGTTCCTGTAGTACTTGATGCCAAAGTTTGGCACCAGTCCTTCCAGTATTTTCCATATGTATATTATTACATATCTCTCCCGCCTGCGCTCCAGGGAGTAGAGACCTAGTGCCTTCAGTCGCTCCCTGTAGTTCATCTGTTGGACTGTGGCGATCTTTCTTGTATAGTGCCGCTGAATTGCCTCGAGTTCTTATGTAAATATATATATTAACTTTCTATGTATATACATGTATACGTATGAATAAATATGAGAATGATAGTAGTATTAAAAATACCATCGTTGATGGATGTGAAAACAAGCCTTACAGGCAAATTAATTATATATATATATATATATATATATATATATATATATATGTGTGTGTGTGTGTGTGTGTGTGTGTGTGTGTGTGTGTGTGTATGTATATATATATAAATATATATATATATATATATATATATATATATATATGTATATATATATATATATATATGTATATATATATATATATATATATATATGTATATATATATATATATATATATATATATATATATATATGTATATATGTATATATATATATATATATATATATATATATGTATATATGTATATATATATATATATATATATATATATATATATATATATATATATATGTATATATGTATATATATATATATATATATATATATATATATATATATATATATATATATATACCGGAGTAAGTACATGAAATGTGCAACAAGGTGGAAAAAAGAGTACTCAAATACCAGAGGTAGAGTAATATGCTTTATTTAAAAGCAGCAGAAATATAACAAAAAAACCGTTACTCTGAGTTTAACAAAACTGTCCGATGAACGGAAACGTGAAACTCAGAGTAACGGTTTTTTGTTATATTTCTGCTGCTTTTAAATAAAGTATATATATATATATATATATATATATATATACATACATATATACGTATATACATACATATATACGTACATACATACACACAAATGTATATATAAGCAAATACATATATATGCATATTCAAACATATTTTTATATACACTTGTACATACATAGCAACAAACATATACTCATACAGTTATACATATATGTCCATATAAATGTATGGATGTAACTATATATATGTTTGTGTGTATGTGTGTGTGCGCGTATGGAGACTCATGGCTCAGTTGTTAAACAATAAAAACTCATGATTGCGAGATCGTGGGTCCGATCCCCAGACCGGGTGTTGCGCTGTATTCTTGCGCAAAGCACTTCATTTCACGTTTCTCTGCGATCATTTCATCATCTGACATGCGGCACCCGTTGCACCTGTACAGGTAATGTCGATTTGATGGTGGGAGTGAACATATATCGATCAATCTTCAAAGGCCTGTAGCAACTGTGTGGTTGTTCGGGAAGAAATTGTCGAATCCTCATACGTCGTCTAACAACGGGAGAGTCTTTCATATATATGTATATATATATACACGCACAGCACGCGCATGCATACATACATACATACATACATACATACACATTGATCCATTCAGTTGCGTTTCGAAGACGTCAAAGCTATCGCTTGCTAATTTTTTCTCATTTTTTTTCATCTGGAAAGGAAATAGAAAAAATGTTTCAATAACAAATATAATTACCTCATGTCCTTATATGATGTCAGATGATCTTGAAAGGTAGTGTACGGTGGTTGATTCCCTAGCTGATTCTCTATCTATGCATACTTGGCAATTGCTACAGCTCACTCTCCCCACCTATATATATGTGTGTGTGTGTGTGTGTGTGTGTGTGTGTGTGTGTGTGTGTGTGTGTGTGTATTGGGGAGTGAACGTATATTCGATCAACGGTATCTTTAAAGATTATATATGCAAAAAGATGGTGTAACTATAGTAGTAAGTGCAACATTTTTTCTATATTTCCGTTGCAGATTAAGAAAGTTAACCAAGCAATATTTCTGAAATCATGGAAATGCATCTCACTGGATCAACGAATGCATATGAATATATAACTTAGAGATGAGAGTATCAAAGTTTAAAAAGAGATTGTCTCATGCTGTGTAGTTTGATGCCAAAGTGAACATAAGTGTGTATATCAGTTATAAATAGATAGATGAATAGATAGAGAGAGAGAAAGAGAGATAGAGAGCGAGAGAAATTAATTATATAAACAGTTTACATAACGTGAAACGCCGACATCACCAGGCTTATTATGGTTGGTTACCGAAACTCTGTGTGTGTGTGTGTGTGTGTGTGTGTGTGTGTGTGTGTGTGTGTGTGTGTGTGTGTGTGTTATTTAGTAATGTTATTCAACATGTAAAGCAACAAATACGTTTAGTGGTGGTGGAAATTTGTACGTTACGTACTGAGAAATTTATTAATAATATTGAATTGACAGTGATCCCATGTTTTGCCCTTAATGGCTTAGTCAACCTGCTAAATTATGAACAATGGATATTCATTATTTTACTGCGACTATTCGTTGAATAAATAAATGTATAGATAGATACACGGATAGGTAGAGAGGGAGATAGATAGGTTGGTAGAAAGAAAGAAAGAAAGAAAGAAAGAAAGAAAGAAGAAAAGAAAGAAAGAAAGAAAGATGCATTCTTGTATGGTTGTTGTCAACATTCTATCATGCAGAACAGAGAGTAGAATATTGAATACTTCAAGAAATGGCGTATGTTATATATCATTTTAGCAGTAACTGTTTTACAAAGTTAATCTTGTTTGGTGCTTTGCGAACATGTTTGCAACCAGTAATCAAAATTGCGTCTGGATGGTAACGATATATACGATATTTGTTTGAAAGGGGCGGCAGAAAAGAGGGGGAAAGTAAAAAAAAAGCAGAGGAGTGCGGATTGAAAGAAAGGAAAGGAAAGCAACGCAGAGCTCAAGTTTCAGTGTTAAGTTGTAGAGGGAGAAGTGGCGGCTGAAGTAACTTTGGACAGAGAGAATTTGGCTTTTACATCATTGCCCGTCACACCTTTCAGAGCTTAATTCTATATCACTTAGTTCTCTCGTTCTCGTTTCTCTTTTTCCGCCTCTTCTCCTCCTCACTCAATCTACCCCTCAAATATATATACTGA
>NC_142936.1:24001543-24009043 GCF_046866305.1 Octopus bimaculoides | reverse complement strand
GATACGATAAACATAGTAAATCTAAAACACTCGCCAACCACATACATCATCTCAAAAATACAAATATACCCTATACTCTATTATGGTCCATACTGGATTCAGGGCTTCCTTACCGAGGTCAATGCTCAACCTGCAAGCTTTGCCTGAAGGAGGTACTTCACATATTAAAGCACAACTCTCCAACAATGCTAAATAAACATAATGAGGCACTAAGTACATGAAACCACCGCTTTTTTCACACATTCAAATTCTACCACAAATCCAAATGCCTAAATGGCCATACAGTATAATTCCACAATACCCCTTAGGTAAACCCAATAACTTTATAAATCTACATGTTAACTCCTAATCCCTATCTAATTCCTCTTTCATACTCGAATATCACAACCATTTAATTATATTCGTATGTATATGCTTGCATAATTATATGCGTGTGTGTATGTATATATGCAAGGTATATATACCTGCGTGTGCAGGGGCGATAATATATACAGATACACGTATGTACATATACATATGAGTACGTGTTGTATGTGTAGGTGTTGATATGTATAAATATCTATATACACGTTTAATGTATGCACGTGTATATATCTTCACATATATATATTCTTCTACTACTAAGCACTCACCTGTTCTCTAACCACCCTAACCTATATTCCCAACTTCTTCATTCCACCATTTTACTACCCCTACCCCTTCTCTCTGCCCCTCACTTAGGCTCTATCACTACATACCTGACACTCCTTTACTCTTTACACTCTCATACCTTTCTCGCTCTAATACCCATCACTCCACCTCAAACCTTCTATCTGGCACTCCTTTACTCTTTACCCTATCATTTTTTTAGACTATCATATCTTTCTCTCTCTATCACCCTCACCTCCCCATTCCTTATATCAATTTATCTTGACTGACCACTAACCAGTACACTTTCCCTCTCGTCATCTCTTTATTATCTCTCTCCCCGCTTTTCTTTTTATCTCTTTTCTTTTCTTTATTCCTCCCTTCCTGTTTTCGATTTGACCTAACAAATACATTCCCAAATTTTAAGTCACTTTAAATGAAACCCTCGAATAAGTAAAACCGTGTATAAATTCTATACTTTGGATGACCAATTTTAAATACTATTGGAACTTACTCACAAGATAATGGAATCTTATATGTATACCATTCTGCCTAAATAATGAATCTACAGATGCAATGCCCCTGCATATCGCACGTCTATTTTCATTCCTCCACTTCACTCAACTATTGCTTAACCATATTATCACACCGTCTCCGATGAAGGGATATATCAAATACCCCGGAAACAGCTGTAAGACCTATTTGTAAATGTTCTAAAATCTTTCACAGCCTTGGATTTTTATCTCATTCTGAAAATTTATATATATATATATATATATATATATATATATATATTGTTACATTTCGAGATGGTCATTTTTTTTCCTTTTGCCAAATAAGTGCACGCACTATATATTCGTTCTTCACGCGTTTACTACTGTTCTTATTTTACTTAATGTCTATTGTCCAGAAATCTTTTGTCACATGTATCTGCCTGCTCCATATGACTAAGCGAAATATAACAATATCGGTTCCACATCAGGAATCTTGCCTCACAAATTCACAAACGCGCCTCTGTGTGTGTGTGTGTGTGTGTGTGTGTGTGTGTGTGTGTGTGTGTGTGTGTGTGTGTACATGTATGAATGTATATCTATGCTATGTATACTGCATTTAGCTTATGTATACAGTTTGCAATATTCAGATTTGCTTAGTTTTTTTAATCGACGCAATGAATTAAATCTCTTGATGTCCCTATTGACGAAGTTTCTCGAAAATACTCACAACATCATTGGTGAAAATGATGCGGAACATACAGCTCTTATATCCAGCTATAGATCATATTATAAACCTATTAGCATAACTGCTCGGGTTATTTAACAGCTAAGATTAAACGCTTAGTTGAGCGTTTAGTCTAAGCTAAATGCAATGTTGAGGGTCGCAGCATTTCATTTCAAAAGCATACTAAATAAGGACAAAGAAAAAGTAACCCCACTTTTAGAGCAAATTTGGATGTAAGAGGTCAGTTTAGGGACAGAAAACGACTAATAAAATCTCTCTTTAGTGAATATATTCCATATCTGTACCACTTAACGTGGTCCTGGACTAAAGTTTAGAGCTAGTGTTTACTTCCCGCTCTATACTTGCTGATAAACTTTAGCTACACCATAGAAGTTGGATGACATCACATGTTACACACACACACACACATACACACGCACGTGCGCGCGCGCGTAAATATACATACATTTGTAAATCTATTTGTAAATGTCTCAACGAGAGACATTCAGTAACAGTACTCTAGAGTAAAGATTATTTGCCAACATAACGTGGCAGCCGAATGTGACTGTTATTTAATCCCAGGAAACATCGACTCCAGCTGGCTGTACGGCACACTATCTGGTCCTTATATTTTCGAACTAGGGAGTTTAGCATCGCCACTCAGCATTCGACTGCCACTTTATGTTGGCAAATAATCTTTACTATATATGTATATATGTATGCATATATATATGCATGTTTATGTCTGCGCGCATACAGAGAGAGACATGTACATCCATCCATCCATCCATCCATCCATCTATCCATCCATCCATACATACATACATACACACATACAGACATACAGACAGACATACATACATGCATACATACATTTATACGGATATACATATATAAATATGTGTGTGTGCGTGTATAAAGTAAATGGAAAGTTCTGGAAGGTCTAGCTATACCAACCATCTAACTAGACGCCACTATCTAGTACCAAAGATCCTTTCCTCTCCTTCAAGTATTAGGGTGAAGTACTGTAATAGATTAGATTTCATGGGCTTACAACTTTTCGACACTCTGCTAGTCAAACTCAGAGATCGACGAGGTGTAGCTGTGAGCGATTTCAAAGAACACATCTGGGATAACAGATTACACAAAGAAGTGCAGCTCTGTCCAACTCGCTACTTCACGTAAAATAATTCCGGGGAGAAAGATAAATGTGAAATAAAAAAGCTATGGCACTCAAGGTGGTGCCTCAGTGTCTGTATTAAACCAATAAAAGTAAATGTATACAGATACGCACACATATTCACACGCATGCACACACGCACGCACACATACACACACATATACAGGGTGCGATGGGTAAATTGTCACCATTTTATTTATTTATTTTTTTTCATGCATGAACATTTTTTTAATTCTGACGACTACACAGTATAGTAGGGTCTGATGGGCACCGTCTGAGAAAAACAGCACCATAACGCAATTCACAGTGCCAGAAGTATGGAAACGACATGCTGTACTGTGTTTGTCCCGCACCACCGCTTGATAAACGGTTTTAGTGTGTTTATGTTTCAGCAAATCATCGGTTCGGCAAAAGGTACCGGTAGAATAGGTACCAAGCGTAACGAAAATAAGTACTGTGATCGATTCATTCGACTAAAAGAAAATTCTTCAAGGCAGTGTCACAGCCTAGCCGCAGTCAAATGACTGAAACAAGTAAAAGATAAAAGGTAGAACATATATATTCATATTTTAGGATTCTGTTATGATTCAGCTTCAGCTAATATAACTAGGTATTTACTTCGACTTTATAGTAAACTATCATGTTAGTACAGAGCGTAATATCAATTAACGAATTACGGGAGTTACGTAAGCACTGTGTCTATGTACATGTGCGTGTGTGTATATATATATGTATATATATATATATATATATATATATATATATATATATATATATATATATATATATGACTGTATATATATAAACATATATACATATATATGTTTATATATGTATAATATATATATAGATATATATACATATATATATTTAACATATATATACATACATATACACATATATATACATATATATACATATATATACATATATATACATATATATACGCATATATATATACATATATATATATACATATATAATTAAGAAACACTTCCCCACAGGCCATAAGTATTATAAACTCTCCAACCACCATAATGTCAACATAAGCTACTCCTATTTAGACAACATCGCATGTAACTTCACACGCATCAATAGACGTAAAAATGTGCCCACACTAACCCCAATCCCAACGTACAACTGCCGAAACCATGTGTCCTCTAGAAGGATCTTGACTACCAAGGGCCGTAGTATACAGAACCACCCTTACACCATCCGATGGTATTACTACGCACTATACGGATATGACAGCTAAAGACTTCAAGGGAAGATACTGACAGCATATGCACTCTTTCAGATCCAGAGATAGAGAGAACTCTACTTTCCTGTCTCGTTTTTTCTGGAGCTTCTGTGATCTCTAAGAAGTAATACCCAGCATCAAGTGGACTATTATCCACAGAGCGCCATCATATTCACCCGGCGCCCCAAACTGCCAGCTCTGCTCCCATGAAAATCTGTACATCCTCCAACGACCTGCAGTATCCACCAGAAATGCGACTTATCGTACTGCTGTCATCAGTGTTACGCACTTCTGGCAAATTTCAGGACTCTAACTGCCGACAACCCAGATATACCACCTTAGCACCAGCTGCTACTTTGCACCAATTGCTACTTTGCACCACCTGCACCTAGGTCATCACTACCAACCAGCCCCATGAGCAGGTCCGTCATTTACCAATCCCTAACGTTTACCAACCCCCAATGCATACCAAGCCCCAACACTTACCAATTCTCAACGCTTACCAATTTCCAAAGCTTACCAATCTCCAACGCTTGTTTTACACGTGTGCACTTGCGTACGCACGCGGGCGAATGCGCATGTGCATGCACATACATGTGTGCGCGCACACTGGTATGCATGCGTACGTGCATACAAATATACATATGTATATATGTATGAATATGCATGTGTGAGTATGTGAGCATGTGTGTGCATGAGTACATTTGCGTGTATATCACGTGCATGTTGGTCCGAGCGTGTGTGTGTGTGTGCAGACGTGTGTGTGCAAACGTGCGCGTGCGCGTACATGTACAGATGCGTACACTTACATCATTATACACACGCACACAAAACAACGTGAGCGCATCTACACACTCACATATAGACCAGTATACTTACACATGCCGCCCTCCCTGCTTCCCTCGCAACAACCAGATTGACTTCTACTTTATTTCCTGTTCTCTACGTAGTCAATTTCCTGTTCGACATGCGCTATTTTCCAAATATCTGTTACCCATATAGCAACATCAAAACACGACACCGCGTGACCAATCGCAGCCCAACTTGCGGTAATTATTCAAAATGGCTGCCGAATAGCACTGCGCTGCGCTTGAAATTCAAGAAAACCAGCGAATTTCCATCAAAATGTTTTATCCATGTATATATGAACATTATATATATATATATATATATATATATATATATATATATATATATATATATATAGAGAGAGAGAGAGAGAGAGAGAGAGAGAGAGAGAGAGAGACATATATATATATAAACATATATATATAAACACACACATATATATATAAACATATACATAGTTATATCAACATATACATATATATATATAAACATATATATACATATATCAACATATATATAAACATAAACATATATATATATATAAACATATGTATATGAATATATATATATAAACATACTCGTTTACTCGTTTCACCCATGCGGTCGTGGTCATGCTGGAGCACCACCATGTCTTTCTGGTGTTTCACATCGCCACTCCAGTATGTGCATTTGTCCCAGCTGTTGGCACATTTGGTATATAAGGGAGTTTGATTCCGCTGCATTCGTCTGTACCTCATGTCGCGCTTTTGGTTTATCCGGCATTGTGGAGAGAAGGATGTCTAGTTCCTTTCTAAAGACATCTATTTCCACCTTATGCATATTTCTAAACCTTTGTGACAGGGCATTGATGAGGTGTGCGCCTTTCAGCCCTAGATTATTGCAGTACCTGGTTTTGAATTTAGATGGAGTGGATGGTAACTTTGGTACAATACAATGGCGGCCATTTCTGGCATTTGTATAACACTCAATGCCAAAGTTAGGTACTAGCCTTTCTAGGATTTTCCGTATGTATATTATTGTATATCTGTCACGCCTTCGCTTCAGGGAGTAAAGCTGCTGATTTCTCAGCCTGTCTCTGTAGCTTATTCGTTGCACTGTTTTAATCTTTTTAGTGTATTAAGGTTGAACTGCTTCAAGCTCCATTGTTAGTTTGGCACTATGTGCCAACCATAACTTGGAAGAGTAGTCGAGGCGGCTGAGAACAAAGGTTCTCTACAGGTTCAAAACAGTTTTTTGGTCTCTTGCCTTGAAGGACCTCAGTATCCATCCTGCCAGTTGTCTGCACTTTGCTGCCATCTTGCTCATGTGCATATACAGTAATGCGTCATTGCATATTGTATATTGAATTTAGGACCCGCTGTAAGCTTGTAACATTATCTTGGTTTTTTTATTGCCTGTGATAATTTTGTATCATCGGCATAGCTAGTAATAGTAGAAGTACGAGAGACCGTGGCCATGTCTAAGAGGGCTATTATGGACATTAATGGCCCCAGAACAGTTCCCTGGGTGACATCATTTAGGGTTTGAGTTTATATATGTATATAGAAACGTATATACATATATATATATATATATATATATATATATATATATATATATATATATATAAACGCATATACATACTGTTATGTCTCAAGCTACCGCTATCTAGCACCTTCGGATGATCTTTACTCAACCGCTAACGGACTGCTACCCAACAGTAACTCAGCCACTCTACCACGGCTAGACTACCTCTATTTATATGTCTTGGGCGATCCTACTCTTTCGCTTGGGGGCGTCCACACAACACATACATAAAAACATATATATATAACAAAATAAATAAACATATATACACATATATATATATATATATATATATATATATATATATATATACATATATACTTCTAATACAGGATAAAATTTTTTACAAAAGTTTCATCAAAGTGGCCAGCATGTTAAAATACCTTTGAAGGGGAAAATTATAAACAATTATAAACAATGGCAAAAGAAAAAAGATTTTTATGCCAATATGCTGAGAATAGACTTTAAATAGTCAATCACCACATGCAATATACATCACTATGAATACACATCGTGCTGAAATCGAGGAAGGAAATCTAATAGAATTTTTTTTAAATGTGTTATCTCTATATTGAATCAATTTCCGGATTAATCCAACGGATTTTTCCCTCTTCAGTAGAGAATACGATAAGAAATAAATGAAATACTTACAAGCACCCATGGAAAAAAGCAAAAGCAAGAGTCATGTGTACACATAAGTACCCCAGTGATATCTAAATATAAAATCCTTTAGCAAGCCTCAGCACACGTATGATCGGTCACGAACCACAACTTAGAGTGGTTACCAGTCCCGAAGTGAATGGTAATAAATTTACTTCTA
>NC_142936.1:23969043-23996543 GCF_046866305.1 Octopus bimaculoides | reverse complement strand
TCAGAATAAATTCAGCACTGAACATATTCTGGTAATATATTTAAATTTCAATAATAGGACGAATTCTTTTACAAGAATTTATCAAGTAGCTAGCGTTATATACATATATATATATATATGTATATACATACCTTTTCTTTTGGTGGGGATACGTTCATCCTGAAGTCTCCGAAATTGTATTATATTATGTTTCTTAATTGTACACCAGAATACACTTGAAGATACGCCATTAAGATGCATTCTTTTTAAATGGCACTGGAAAGCTATAGGATGTTGCATGACCAGGAATCTCTGAGTGTACCTGTACATACTACAGAAGTTAGTGAATGTGATAGTGTACTTTCTATACTCTTGTCTCTCTTGTATACACACACACACACACATACACACACAAATATATATTTGAAACTTACAGAAAAACAAAAGACGAAGACAGGTGTATAAACAACAAGCAGGTGTATTAGTTTGACGCTCGGGAAGTTTCAAGCCTATGCTCTTCAACAGGAAGGAACACAATAAAATAAACAGAGATAAAATGAAAAACGGTCCATCATGGCGACTGGCAGGACATGGGTAGTTAGACAGGAGAGCTAGGAAAGAAGGGAGATAATAAAGTATTGGTGATCCCAAATCGAAGGTGCGCGTGCATGTATGTGATAGTGTGTAAGTGTGTACGTGTGGATAGGGGCTGGTGACTTTGACGCGTGGATGTGTGTGTGTGTGTAGATGTGTGCGTCTGTAATGTGCTAGTCTGTGGATGATGGTGTGGATGCTGGGAAGTGGTCAGTGCTAGTGTGTGCGGGGTGGTGCAATGTGGTATGGTGGTGTGTGGTGGTGTGTGGTGGTGTGTAGTGGTGTGGGTGGTATGTGGTGATGTGTGGTGTGGCGGTGTTGGGGAGTTGAGATATGAGGGTGTGGGTGTGGGTGTGGTGGTAGGAGTGGGGTATGTGGAAGTGGGGTATGTGGAAGTGGGATGTGTGGGATGATAGCGCAGCTTTTCTTTTGGTGGGGATAAATTTATATGCAAAGCTACTAAATATATGCTTCTACATGTAGCCAACTCTCTGTTTTTAATGCTCATTTGTACACAACATATTTAATTATATGCCATTAAGATACACTTCATTTAATTGATTCCGGAAAAGTTATAAGATGTTGCATGACCACAAAACTCTGAGTGCTTGAGAGCACATTTACTGACAGCAGAAGTTGTTCTCTTGCCTACCATGTATACATACAAACATACATACATACATACATACAAACATGTGTGCGTGTGTATGTGTGACTGTGTCTGTCTGTCTGTGTGTCTGTATGTCTGTGTGTTTATTTTGTGTACGGTCATGAATTTGTTTTGCAAGATTTCTGATTTGAGGAAACACGTGGATGGAAGAGAAGTCTCTGAAGAGGTCACAGAGGTTTGACGAAAGATTTTCAGAGAATGGACACAAGATAAAATAAGAACAGGAATGAAATGAGTAAGGAACACCAAACGTGAGACACACCGTGCACCTGTTGAGAAATGTCGATTTGATGGAAGGAGTGAGATAATGTGCAGCACACATCATATTTCCTCACTACAAACAAATCAGCTCCGCAGATCGTTCAGCGAAACCTGAACATTCATACGTCATATTCGACGGGAGAGTCCATCATATATACATATATATATATATATAAATGTATACATATATATACGTGTGTGTGTGTGTGTGTGTGTGTGTGTGTGTGTGTGTGTGTGTGTGTGTGTGTGGAGGCGCGTGGTTTAGTGGTTAGGGTATTCAGCTCATGATTGTAAGGTTGTGAGTTCAATTTCCGGAGGCGCGTTGCGTCCATGAGCAAGACACTTTATTTCACCTTGCTCCAGCTGGCAAAAATGAGTAGTGCCTGTATTTGAAATCGCTAGCCTTGTCACACACTGTTTTACGCTGAATATCCACGAGAACTAAGTTAAGGGTACACGTGTGTGTGGAGTGCTCTGCCACCTGCACGTTAATTTCACGAGCAAGCTGTTCCGTTGATCGTATTAGCTGGGACCCTCGTCGTCGTAACCGACGGAGTGCACTTGGGTATTAATAACCGAGTATACTACGAGCAGTATATTGGGTAGATACTGTCCTTTAGTTGGTTGGATTTACAACCTCTAACTCTCTTTGAATATATATATACATATATAAATATATGTAAATATATATATTCATATATATACATATATATGCATATATATATACATATTTATATACATGCATATATATACATATTTATATACATATATATATACATACTTATATACATACATACATACACATATTTATATACATACATACATACATACATACATATATATATATATATATATTGATTTCTTAAAAACGGGACAGCTGATTATATTGGCCCAGTCCATTACTGGTAATAATAATATCGATCTCATGCGGATAAAAAGTAAAGCTGACCTGACTGTAATCCGAAATCAAGGCGTAAAGAAGAGTAACTATATATACATATATATACATACATATATATATATATATATATATATATATATATATATATATATATATATATATATATATATATATATATGTGTGTGTGTGTGTGTGTGTGTGTGTGTGTGTGTGTGTGTGTGTGTGTGTGTGTGTGTGTATGTATGTATGTATGTATGTATGTATACTAGTATTATTTCAAGGAAAAGGAACATGTATTTGTGCTATTATAGGAAAATATATAGTATTATCATAAGTTGTTATTATCTGTGCTATTATAGGGCTCCATCGTTATAGGCTTCACATAAGGAGATGGAATATTAATTTGATATCAATTGTTAGCGATTGCCATCAACATATTAACTATACTGGGAGAATGTAGTACTGGACTATATTTATTTCATTTCAATGTTCACTTTAAGCACAGGATCTAATATCCAACGTCAATGATTCTTTCGTATTATTCCCTTGATGAGACAGTCGTTATGATCGAATTTCTATGGAAACATTTCGTTTTCTAAGACATGAAGTCTGTTCAAATGGTCTTTGTAAACCGAAGTTTTATTACGATGCTGATATGACGCTGTGAGAAGCGAAAGTGAATGCATGTGAATAGAAAGGTGTATAGAAAATATGTTAATGAAAAGAGGAAGACTAAATATGTAGATTATAGAAGGGATGGATCTGTAGATAAAATGCAAGCTGCTAGCTGACGTCAATAGAACAGAAAATAAAGTAGTAATGGTTTTGCTGTTAGACGAAATATGAATTCCACTTCAATCTTCATCTATTTGTTTCACTTAGCATTTTCACACTCACAGAGACACACATGTATGTATGTATGTATGTATGTATAAGGAATGAGATAAAAAAAACTTAATAACGGAATGCATAATGTAATATAAACAATACATTTTTATTATATGCTCTGTGTAAGCTAATAAACTAATATAATTTAATATTTTTAAAAATTGGTTTTTGAAATATCTTCAGTATAATAAATAATAAATGAGAGAAATACTGTAAAGTCAATATCATTTTTTTTTTAAACCTATTCTTTCTTTATCAAGCAAAGCTCAGTTCCTTTTTTGTTTCTGCAGTTCTTATAGACGTCGTGATTCCGGTAATGGTATGGGAATGGAAAAGAGGAAAGCACACCTGCAATAAATCATTCTCAAAATTATATTTCTATTTGAAAGTTACCCGATACTGCCAGCTGTATGTTTGACTAACGTGAGTGGCTGCAATAAATAAGTTGATTTTATTGGTAACTATAAAAGTGAGGCAATAATTTAAAGGTTTCTTTCAAGGTTCGACTCTCATTTGACAACAAATGACAGTTCGGCAGAGACTGAAGGAAATATCGATGAATAAAAAAGTCTGTGATAATATAGAACAGGAAAAGTTTAAAAAATCAGTCAATAGAAAATGTTGGTCTTCTGTCGATTAGATATACACATAGTTCATTATTTTAGGGTAGAGGTGAGCTTCATAGAGGATGATGTATGTAGTTGGCAAAGCAAGATCATGACGTAGTTTCAATTCCTAGCTGAAAATATTTCATATTACTTCCACTGCGAATCTCCTTCTAAATTACATGAACATCACAACGTCCCTTTTTTCCCATTATTCTAAAATAATGTAAAGACTAGGAGGAATGTATCTTAACATAATGAGTACTTCAAAGATGAAATCGAAGCAGGGCTAGTTTAATCAATTTTGTCGACCTCATGTACCTAACGTACAGAAACTGTGTATTTGCCGGTAGGCTGCGATTCGGCGTAGTGGAAATGACTTTCTTAAAACGCCGTATGTTAAAACACCTGACAGTCATAGACAAGTGAGCCAACTCATACCAGATCCCATTCAGGATCGATTAACATCGATGTTTCACCATTTTTGTGGTTTATGACGAAACATCAATGTCCATCACTCCTGAATGATATGTGGGGTGAGTTGTGTCGCCTGTCCATGACATTCAGGTGTTTTAACACCCTGCACTTTAAGACAGTCATCCCCACCTCGCTAAATCACTGCCTACCGGCAAATACACAGATTTTGTGCGTTAAGTATATGTTTACAATGAGTGTATAGTATACCAGGTTAGACCTAATCGCCTAGACCCATCTACAGAAATAGACTGGATCAAGAATCAGAGCCAGGTTGTGAAATATTGATTTCTTAAAAACGGGGCAGCTGATTATATTGACCCCAGTCTAATACTGGTAATAATAGTATCGATCTCAGGCGGATAAAAGGCAAAGCTGACCTGGGTGTGATTCGAAATCAGTGCGTAAAGAAGAGAAACTAAATACTGAAAGATGATTTTTCGACGTTCGACAATACAGAAACGCTTATTGTTTTAAAAAAGATAAAAAGCGACAAACTGGTAGAATCGTTAGCACGCCCGGCAAAATGCTTAGCGGCATTTCATCCGTCTTTACATTCTGATTTCAAATACCACCGAGGTCGACTTTGCCTTTCATCTTTTTGGGGGTTGATGAAATAAGTATCAGTTAAACACTAGGGTCGATGTAATCGACTTATCTCCTGCCCTTGTGCCAAAATTTGAAATCGTTATTTTAAAAGGATAGAAAGGAGGTAGGGTAGCATAACCTTCATGCATATCCCAAGGGTACTACTGACACGAATGAAATGAAATGGTCTCTGACTAGAATGAAAACTGCGATCAATTAAAGTTAACTTTATGTTTTGCTGATGCTTATTTTATCAACTTCTAGAGATGAAGTTGGCGATGGCACCATTAGATTGCAGAGCAAAACCGGATAAAGTCTTTAATGCAGTGCTCTATCATTTCAACCATTAATATTCTTTTTGAAATAATCGGAGTTTTCGGGTAAGCATATATGGGAATGCGAGAAATTCTTCCCCTTCTCATTGTTATTTTGGAAAACAGGCCATAAATGTTGCTACTAACCTTCAATGCTTACTCATAGCATCGTCTCCTTTTGACTAGAAGCAAAGAAATGCAGTTAGTTGAATCAAATCCAACATGTTGTCACTCCTATTTTTTCAACTTCATTCCTTATGATATTGCAGTAACGTGATTTCGAGTACATTCCCATTGCATGGTACCTTCGGCAAGTGTTTGCTAACATAACCTCAAATTAAACAATATGTGAATAATGTGTAGGTGTTAGAAACTCTGCAGATACCCGTTTTATATATTTATATGGTGGATGGATTCTCTCGTCGAAGACGACGTATGAGCGTTCAGCTTTGTGCTGAACGACCTGCACAAATGATTTGTTTTATAGTGATAAAATGTTCGTGTCGCACATTAGCTCATTCTTTCCATCAAATTGACGTTGTCTGAACAGGTGCACGGTGTACCACCTGTCAGGTGTCGAAGTGAGTGCAGAGCAAAGTGAGATGAAGCGTTTTGCTCAAGAGCACAACGCACCACCCGGTCTAGGAATTGAACTCACGATCACGCGCGCGTGTGTGTGTGTGTGTGCGCGTGCGGGTGTCATCACATGCACATCCTCAATGTACGTGTTTTGTCTCAGCGAGATATCGCTTGGGGGCAACCCCTATTAACATTGGGTGTTAAAGCATATGAAAGTCATAGACAGGCGACACAACTCGGCGCGGATATATATATATATATATATATATATATATATATATATATTGTTCTGTCTTGGGAGAGTCATTGCGCCAATAATAATAACACACGCACAGGTTCAATTCCACTTCTTTATTATAAATCAATTGGTTAACTAGCTGAACGACTAATTGATCGATAGCTGTGGTTGTTTATTTATCCATATATATAATTCACACACAAACGTACCCACATACATGCACACACATACACACACACACACATATGTTTATTCTTTTATTTGTTTCAGTCATTTGACTGCGGTCATGCCGGAGCACCGTCTTAAATGGTCTTAGTCGAAGAAATCGACCCCCAGAACATAAACACACCAGCATCGATTGTCAAGCGATGGCGGTGGGGACAAACACAGATACAAACACACAAATATATATACATGACGGGCTTCTTTCAGTTTCCATCTACCAAATCCACTCACAAGGTTTTGGCCGGCCCGAGGTTATAGTAGGAAATAGTTGCCCAAGGTGCCACGCAGTGGGACTGAACTCAGAACCATGTGATTGGGAAGCAAGCTTCTTACCACACAGTCACGTGTATATTTTGAAAATATATGTCGACAGATGATCGGTAAAAAATGGTGCTTTACGAACACACTGCTTTGAGATTTTTGTTATCTTCCAAGTTATAGACGTTTGCTTGTCATTCTCGCAGTGAGAAATTCAATGAAACAGTCTTTGGCATGTTGTTCATCAGCAGCGCTATTACTTATCAATCAGGCTGTAAAATAAATAAGTATATAAATAAGTGAATTTGTTGTATCGCAGTTTCTCCTTTTCGCAAATCTCTTGCTTTATAACACTCACCACACTTTTACTAAAATTATTAATTTCTGACATTGGCGCAAGGCCAAACATTTTTGTGGAGAGGATAAAATCGATTAAACATATATCTGTACATGACGGATGAAAGTTGATTTTAGTGGGATTTGAACTCAGCACATAAAGAAGTACATTCAGATGCTGCTTGGCAATTTGTCCAAAACCGGTTGTCAAGTCGTGATGGGGGACAAACACAGACACAAACACGCACACACTCATACATACGACGGGCTTCTTTCAGTTTCCATCTACCAAATCCACTCACAAGGTTTTGGTCTTCCCAAGGCTACAGTAGCCGACACTTGCCCAAGGTGCCACACATTGGATTGAACTGGACGACGTGGTTGGAAAGCACACAGCCACGCCTGCATATACATATATATCGTACATGCATAAAGACCTACATTAACTATCATACATATTATATGTATGATTACTTGCTCGATAAAGCTTGAAGAATATTCGAAGTATGTTTTGCGGAAAATAATCAACCGAAAGAAAATAACGAGTGATATTAAATATATTGATCGGCATTTCATTTCAAAGCTAATTAGAAACGCTTAATTCTAAATAGTATAATGTGTGTAGTTTTAATTTATCCTTTAGTAACAAAATTATCAATTATCGAACCATGACTAAAGATCTTAAGGATGCCGAAGGCAATATTTTCCGCATCGTCAATGTTGTCGTTTAACCACAGGCAAGCTCTGATAACCATGAAATCCTATGATCAAAGGCATTCTAGGCGCGAGCGCATCATCTTTTTTTCAGGGCATACTGGACTATAATTATTTAGTATGCTCTTTCCTTTTATTTAAAACGGGGATTTGGCTGCTTTTTCTCGCAGCTGAAGTAACCAGAAACTGGTTTCCTCATTAGCTTTTCGTATCGTATATCATTAATATAGCTAAATGGCCAAACAGTAGTAGTAGTAGTAGTAGTAGTAGTAGTAGTAGTAGTAGTAGTAGTAGTAGTAGTAGGTGGTGGTGGTGGTGGTGGTAGTTTTGGTGGCGGCGGCGGCGGCGGTCGTCGTCGTCGTCGTGGCCATGGGTTTGGTGTGGTGGTGGTGGTGGTGGTGGTAGTGGTCGCCGTCATCGTTGTTGTAGTCGTGGTCGTGGCGGTTCAGCAAAGGAAACCGATAGAATAAGTACGAAGCTTAAAAAAAAAATTAATACTGAGGTCGATTCATTCGACTAAAGATTCTTTAAAGTGGTGCCCCATATATGGACACAGTCTAATGACTAAAACTAGTAACAGAATCAAATAATTAAAGAATATATTTATACACACATATACTAACATTATAATTGAAAGACTCCAATTTCCAGGATAGAGTAACACTATTCTGGTTAACTTCTGGTAAAGAGAGCCTGTTTTTCTTTTGAAATATTCATTGCTTGAATTTTTTTTTAAATATGAAACTTTGAAGAAGAAGCTTATCCTTATGTTCTTTTGTTGAAAAACCTTGTGAACGACATGAGCACAAACGGCTGCTTCAGTCTCACATTTTTTATTTCATTTCCGGTTCTCGTGGAAATAACAAAAACGTGAGCTTGTAACAACCGTTTTTGCAAGTGTTTTTCACAAAGGGTTTTATAGAAAAAAAACATACGGTAATCATTTTCTTCAAACTTTCATTTCATATTTCAAAAGATATTCAACCGTGAATATTTCAAAAGGAAAGCATGCCCTCTTTATCAGCTGATGATCGGGAACGAGTAACACCGAATGCAAGAAATTGGATCCTTTCCGTAATAAAATATTAAAGATTACTCTACATTTATACTGAGCCCTACAATTTATCATTTCTGGTAAATCAATAGAGAATTTATGTTTCTATTATATATATATATATATATATATATATATATATATATTCACTCACACACACATTTGTAAATATATATATATATATATATATATATATATATATATATATATACATATATATATATATATACACACACACAAACACACACGCAAATATGCACATAAAGACACACGGCCATACTGGAGCATCACCATGTAGGGTTTTAATCAAACGAAGGGTCTTAGTTGTACTGGTCTTTTAAACCTGGCAATTATTTTATCGTTTTGTCGAACCGCTAAATGACGGGATCGTAAACGAATCAGCACTAGTATCAAGCGGTAGTGGTAAAGTCGATCTGCTGCTCTTCTTTGAGAGGTATAACAGCAGGTGCCATTGCTTTATGATTAAACACGTGACTGACAGCGTTGTCAGCAACATTTACAAACACGATGAAGAGCCGAAGCTCGAAACGTTACAGACGCACTTTCTTAATTTCTCATTGAGCATTAGACTAATCATTTACTTTGCAACAGTTCTGATCAGATCATCGGAGTTAAGTAACCTTGATCCTTATTACTACTGAGATGGTTGAGCGCTAGGGAAAGCAAAAGGTTGTAAGTACAAAGTCTAGTATGGCTTCCTGTTAAGAAGCTGGTTTCGCAACCACGATGTTTCGGGTTCAGTACTACTATAGCCACATGTTGACCAACGCCTTGCAAGTGAATTTAGTAGACAGGATCAGTGAGAAGCCCAACGGTCGTCATATTTTGTGACAATTATAGTTTGCCTTTTTGGACACACATTTCTAAACCTAAACGTATGATTTTGTTGTGTGTCAGATTTTAAAAATATTCGCTGTTAACTCGAAGTATATTTTTCCTGCACGATCTAATAATTCTAAGTGTTATTTTTTGGGGGGGTGGGGGGGATATTTCTTATCATTTATGTGAATCACAAGTTTTTACAATGCGATGTATATAAACATTATAATCGCCATGCATTCTTGATATTCCTACTCATGAATGCCTTATATATCCATATATTTCTATGAACGTCCACTGCTAGAAACACGATCGTATCTGGAGAACATTTAGAACATAATGTATATTTATATCAATATGTAGCTTGACTCAATTTTCAAGTGTCTCTCCGCTCAAGCTGTACATATATATATTATTATAATATTTCTCTACTCTTATGTATCATTAGATTATTGCTCCAAATCTGATTGTTTTCACTTTTATCTTTGCTAATCGGTTTATACTAAAGAAATATTTTCATTCGTATTGTGAAGCGATTGTTGATATGTATGTGTGCGTAAGTCTATCTGTCTGTCTATATGTCTGTGTGTATGCATACCCTTTGTGTAGGGGTAGGAATGAATGTGTGTGTATAAATATGTATATATATATATATATACGTATGTGATTGTAATATATGAATATATAATTATGATATTACATATGTGTGTGTATGTGTGTATGACATACAAACATAACAGTTTGTATATGATCATTCCTAACATAGATGTCATTAGTGCATTTGGATAAGTCTTAGATTGCGTGGAAAAGAATTATGTTCCAATTTGTTCCGCAACAGGTGGTCAGTTTTGATTTAATTTAATGGACCAGAAGTAAAGTGCTATTAGAGAAAGCTGCCGCATAATTATCTAAAGAGTTAACATGCTTTAGCAGGCAGTAGCAGTCAGTCACGTTAATGGATCGAAGAAGCCATACATTACAGATAAGTACAAACGGGAAAATGTATATGTTGTAGCTTGCACTCTATCCAATTAATAATATCTCATTAACGAAACATCCTGTCAAATATTGCAGATTTGTCAATTTACAATTTATTTTCATAATATCGTTAATCGCTGTAGCTTTGCTTCGCTTAGAAAAATGTCATTAAACGTCAGGTTCTGTAAATGTATTTGTTTTTGTCAGTAGATATTTTTAAGCTGTCTTTTTTTAAAATTTTCCTTTATGAAAAACATTTCTGATAATATCGTTTATCCTGAAATGCTTCGAGTATCGTTAGCGAACGGAAAGATCGATGTATGTAGAAAAGACATACAGTAAATCGAAGATTAAATGCATTACTGTATGTAATTTCATCTCTTACTTCAGTATCCGGATCTACGTGAGATCGATTTTACCTATTAGCTTTCTTTGAACATTAAAACATAGTTTAGTAATAAAATGGCGGTATTTCTATTTAATATATTTCTCAACCACTGTAAAATGTTGCTTATTATTTAAATAACAAATACAGTGATTATTTGCTTATTTGCAAATGATTACATGTCTTTGAATTCAGAACATTAATTTAAGCCAACGTCGATTAAAAAGCGGACACACTTCGAACTCATTCCACCAGCATCAAGGGCTGAAAAAATAAGGCATCGAGAAGTCACGAGGTGTCCCTTCCCATCAAGTTTTTATAGCCTTGCGCTTATATTGTTCCTGAATGATGATGAAGATAATAATAATAATAATAATAATAATAATAATAATAATAATAATAATAATAATAATAATAATAATAATAATAATAATAACAATAATAATACCAGCAGATGACAACGTTTCTCTAAAAGAAATGGAAAAACTTTCAAAATACAAAGACCTGGAAATAGAGATAACTCGAATGTGGAGTCTAAAAACAGAAACAATTCCTATCATAGTAGGTGCCTTAGGTATAATAAAAAAATATTCAGACAAATACATAACAAAAACACCAGGACTTACAAATATATATAACATACAGAAAATTGCACTACTGGGTACTGCACACATTCTACGCAAAACACTTTCAATACAGTAAACATAAGAGCACCACAGCAAACCACAGCAAACCACAGCACATACCCAAGGCGCACAGAGCTGCGCTCGGTAGTGAAGTGAAAGCACGTTATAAAAATAAAACTACTGAACAATAATAATAATAATAATAATAATAATAATAATAATAATAATAATAATAATAATAATAATAATAATAATAATAATGCAGCGAATATCAAACAGCATGGACGTGTGGCAGCGAACTGCCAGGAAGATAGATCAAATCTGAAATAATCACGAAACAGGAATTAAGAATTCGCAAAAACAATGAAAGAAAACTGTCTTAATGTAAGCCGTCTCCGGAAGCTGAGATATGTACGTAATATGTACATTATGTACGAGATATGCACAGAAATATGTACATAAAAATGTAAACACTGCAATATTTCTTTACTAAAACTGCAAACATGTGAGGTAAATTCTAAGTTTTATACATATGCATCTATATTTATACAAGACCTCTATATATATATATGCACATTGCTGTTTCTTCACGGTCTCTTGCTGATGCATCAATAACAATTATAACTAAGAAAGAAACATCAGTACATGTCCATGGGCGGTGTTCAGTTAAAAAAGTAAACGCTGTAAAAACGGACCCATAACAAAACCAAGAATACCGCAGCGAATACCAAACAGCATGGACATGTGACAGCGATCTGCAGGGAAGACAGATCAAATCTGAAATCATCACAAAGCAGGAATTAAGAATCTGCAAAAACAATGAAAGAAAACTATGTCTTAATGTTAGCTATCTCAATAAACTGAAGTATATTGCTCATATGGAGTGTATATATATATATATATATATATATGCAAAAAATAACTACCCTCAGATGCACCGCCACAGTAATATGTGCGGGTATAACTACAGATTCCTGCCCCACCGACTTTGGATGATCATAACTTTCAGAAAAATGGATATTTTTTAATGAAATTTTCTACGAATATGTGTTATATCATGTAGATTCCGAATATACAAAACGTTTGGGGGAAGGTGTTTTAAGAGGGGGTGGAGTGGTGAATTTAGGCGCCAAGCTGTAAGCCATTGACTTCTCTGGATTTATGTTTACTTCTGCCATCACCTCGTATTCTGTGGTATCCGACATCATAATGGTGTCGTTATCCGCTAATGTTGATCCCAACTCAAAAGGCACGCCCCTCAGCTGTTTCAGATTCCACAGCAATGGTTCTAGAACCAGTAACACGTACTGAAGATACGAGAAAGGACACCCTTGAAGGACCAGATGCAAGATATGAAACGGCTCCGACAATTGGCTGTTTCTTCAGACCACCAAGTACCACTGTGCAGATCAAGTACCACTGTGCATTGCTGTGATCCAGTCTCTAAAAGGGTGGTCAAAACGGATAACTTTTATGACTATTGCTATGAAATGATAGTCGCCCCAATCCGAATTGATAGAGCCATGGCAAAGCCAGTCTCAGAATCCCACTATGTCATTGTATCATGCGTATTGTCAACACACCGTTTGAAAGGAATAGTTGTTCCCCGGAGACAAAATACAACATCGGTTAGTATATTCACGTGAAAATCTGCTAGATCATGTTAAGAATTAAGATGCACATCATCGTATTGCATATTGATATTGTATGCGTTCATAATGATTCATTTAATAACGACAATCACGCCAGAAAGATGACAAGCAAAGTTAGACTTCAGCAAGATTTGAACTCAGAACATAAAACGTTGTAACTAAATGATACATTGTCCCTTTTATGCTATTCTTCAACCTAATAACGATGAGGATGATCACAATGATGATGTTAGCACTAGAGGATGAATTTCTTTAGATGAAGAAGCGTGTTAACTACAACTTTGATTCCGTGAAATCTTGTCTCATCGTTTAACAAGCAGAAACGAAGGAGATAGAAAGAAGAGTGATGAAAAATTCGAAGCGGGTGGAAATAACATTAGAATTATGCAAGCTACATAAGGTAGAGAGGGAAATTTATTATCATCTGCTGACTGAATGTAAAATGTTTGCTGGAAATGATTATGTGAGGAAGGCTATAACATACAATAATGACAAACATTAGTAGCTTGGGTAAACTATGGACTGCTTGAAAATATTCAACGTAGCGTAAAACTAGATAGTGCCGAATAAAGAAACGACAGTTGAATTTGAATATAAGTATATCACTGTTAGAAGGCTTAGATATAAATAATTAATGAGAGACATAGTAACAAAAATTGGGAATGAACCAACAACTAGCTTTTAGAATGTGCAAAAGGAAGAGAGAGAATAAGATGAAAACTGTGGCTACTCTCATTCTGATTGCTTTTGCTGTAGTTATTGTTATCATTGTTGTTGTTGTTGTCGTTGTTGTTGTTTTGTCTTAAGTCCAACTCCATTAAGCAAATTAGTGATCAAAAGCATTCTTACCGCAACAATCCTATGTTTTGCGAGGTATTTACATTATTTAATGTATCCTTCCTTTTTTTTAAAGGCGCTGTAGTGTGATCTGAAGGAAATATAGCTGTTATTTCTAACACGTCGAGTAACCAACCACGTAAAGTTTTAACTGTAATTCTGAATGGTTGCTTTGGTAGAAGAATTACTGAAGTCAAATGACGTGAGAAATTTAAGGGGTGAAAGGAGCAGAAGTTTGTATATACATCTGTACGATGTGGCAGGATTTATATTGGTGTGACAAGTTGTGGGCGTGTGTCTACAGATACAGAAGAAAGTTGTGTGAAGATGAAACTATGTTGAGAAAGACAGAGAAAAGTGGGGTTAGTTAGAACGTGGGATAAGTTTTAAAAAACAAAACTCCTGTTCAGCAGAAATAAATAACCAGATCACAAAACTTACTTCTTTAACGAATCTCTCTGAGCTTCTGTTGAACGCCTTTCTCGTGATTGTTGTACACACACACACACACACACACACACACACACACACACACACACACAAACACACACACAAACACACACACACACACACACACTCACACACACACAGATACATACATACATACAGACATACATACATACGTATATATATATATATATATATATATATATATATATATATATATATATATATATGCATGTATGTATGTGTGTATGTATATGTTTGCACGTATATTTGTTGTATGGTATTTAATATACCTGTATTGGTCTATATTATTCAAATACATGTCACTGGCCACTGTGAAATGTATCTCTTACCTCATTTTGTTCGTATGTATATATATATATATATATATAATTAATAAATAAAAAACGGAGAAAAAAAGACAAGAAAAAACAACGCCGTGAGGAAATAAAAGAAATAAAAGAAAGCGTGGTTGTTTTACGTTTCGAGCGAAGCTCTTCTTCGGAAACAGGAGACATAGGAGAGTCCAAGAGAAAAGACGGAAGGAGAAAAACATCGCCCAAGTGTCCATGTGTAGTTACATTTTGGACTGACCGGAAGTAGGTGGACAAAGAGAAAGTACTTTCTGGCACAGGAGAGTGTAAAGAATGGCTAGTATCTGTGTGCATGTATGGGTGGGTGTGCGGTGGTATGTGTGTGTGCACGGTATCATGTGTGCGTGGCAGTAAATGGTGTGTATGCAGCAGTAATTAGTGTGTGCATGCGTGTGTGAATGTGTGATACCGTGTGTGTGTGTGTGTGTGTGTGCCAGAAATTGGGTGCGTGTGTGTGCGTGTGTTGGAATGTGTGTGTGGACGGATTGGGAATGTGTATATGTGTGTGTGCACATGTATGGATCTGTTTGAGTGTGTGTGTTTGTGGATCTGCATGTGTGCATATCTTTGTGTGTGCGTGCATGCGTGAGAGGTAGAAGGTTGGAGGTGTGTGGTATGGGAATAGGAGGTAAAAAATTAATATAAATAATAAGTAGTACAAATAATACATATATATGGAGAGAGAGGGGAGACAGACAGACAGACAGACAGACAGACAGACAGACAGACAGACAGACAGACAGACTCACACACAGACGGGCAGGAACACATGATGTACTAGATTTATCAATATAGCCAATTACTGAAAATAGGTAATTTTATGAAATCTGTTTCAGCTCACACTTTTCTTTATGCTGAGGTTTCTCCAAACAAACCGAATTCTATTGTCAACCTTATATTTTCTGCCCCACTGCCAGCAACTACAAGCAAGTAATATTAAACAGTAGAATCAGAGGAAGCTAGTGATGTTTTCTGTCAGCAAAAAGTAAATACAATTAGTTTAAACAGTGAAATAAGTTTCCTGCCATGAAGAAGAAAGGATGTCTAACATTTTAAGTAAAACACTTCCTCGGTAAGAAAAGAAATAGATAAAGCTATTGAGTGTTAGAAATATGAAATTCTTATAAACTAACTCAAACAATATTAAGTCAATGTCAGAGTTCTATCATTTAGAGAAAAAGGAATTGTCTGAATACAAACAAGTAGCGTTAAATCGAAAATAAGAACATCAAGTTCCTGTGAGAATTTAGCATCAGGTGTAATCATGAATTAGGAAACAGCTATTCTGTTATTGCTATGAGAAAGATGAAGAACATGAAATAGACGGAAACCAGCAGAAAGAGGCAGAAATTGAAAAAAGAAATTTAGAAACAAGTTTTGTTATCTCTGTATTATTAGATTTATGTATGGACTTAAAATAGACTTAAATTAAAATGCTGGTATGTACAGCACACACAATGTATACGCAAACATGGAACGGCACTCGCAATAATATTTTGTGTCGGGAAAGCATCTCGAAGAAACTTCAGTTCTAAATACATAGGACTTCGACCGAATTTGATCTTCTCAGTTACGAATATTTCAGATGTTCTGAGCTAAACTGAAAATGCTTGATCCAATAGAGAATTTATTTTTATTGTCTTGTCACCCAAAATTAAAAGTTCAACTTACTTCTGCATTACAAACAGTACCTCTAATCCTTCGTTTGACTGTGATGAGATAAATAAGATGGGGAGAAAATAAAAATTAGTACACAGGCGGAGCCGTATGGTAAGAAGTTTGCTTCCCAACCACATGGGCCTGGATTCAATCCCACTGCGTTGGACCTTTGACAAATGTCTTCTACTATAGCCTTGGACCGACCAAATATATATATATATATATATGTATGTGTATGTGTGTGTATGTGTGTGTGTGCGCGCATGTGTGTGTGTCTTTATGTCTGTGTTTGTCTCATAGCACCACCTCTTGACAACCGGTGTTGGTTTGTTCACATCCCCGTAACTTAGCGGTTCGGAAAAAGAGACCGATAAATACCAGATTTTAAAAGAAAATAAGTACTGAAATCGATCCATTCGGCTAAAAAAAAATTTTAAGGTAGTGCCCCAGCATGGCCGCAGTCTAATGACTGAAATAAGAAAAATAGTAAAATTGAATTGCTGGAGTAGCCGTAGCTGAATGGATCTTTCTTCATGCATGAATGTTTTTTAGCCATACCACTGAGTTAATGTTGCTGCACTAACATAATAATGCTGTCTGGGTCTTCTGTCTTTCAAGTCTTAAGACCCATATTTGCCTGCTGAGTGAACTGCAGCAAAGTCCTTTGGCAAGACCACAACGTGCCTCACGGGCTGGGAACTGAATCTACGACTTTATGATAAAAAGTTCATTTGCTTAATCCCTAGATCACGTGTTGGGTAGAACGACAGCTTTTAAGTCAGAGTATAAAGACATTGTATATTCGTTTCAAATTTTAACACAAGGCCTGCAAATTTTGGACAGGCGATAAGTTGATTACGTCGACCCCACTCTTCAGCTAGCACAGGATGAAAGCAAAAGTTGACCTCGGTAGAATTTGAATTCAGAACGTAAAGACGGACAGAATGTTGCTAAGCATTTTGCTCGGCGTGCTAACGATTCTGCCAGCCCGCCTACCTGAGGGCATTGTATATTGAGAAGTGTTAAAATGGAGCAAAATTAAATTCAGACACCAAAACGAGGCTACAAATGAGTTGTGTTATTTATTGTTCAATGACTCTACTCGGGCGTATTAAAAATGGAGCCCCTACGAAGTCACTCGATCTGCTAGAAATAGCGACCAAAAAGCTCTCAAATCACATCTTATAAAAGAATAAACACTGAATAATTTAGTCCGAAATATAATAAAAATGTAAAAAATGACGATATGACCACAGATGGAATGGTTATAGTTGTAGGATCTTTTTTCTCCGATCAGAGCTGATATAAGACTAATCAAGAACAGTGACAAGCAGTTGCCTTGTTATTATTTCATTTACGCACAACAGATTTGACTATTAGAAACAATTCCTAACACCAGGCTACAACCTGTTATCTTAGATGCCAAGAACCTTCCTAAGTATACCAGCTGTCCACAATAACATTGTTTTCTGGAGCTGCACTAAACTAGGTTTTATGCCTATTTCTCCATTATTATTATCATTATTATTATCATTGTTGTTGTTATTGTTATCATTATTATTATTTCATTTACACACAACAGATTAGACTGTCGAAAACAATTACTTACATCGAACTACAAGTAACCTTAGATGCCATGAGCCTTCCTGAGTATCTGAGTTGCCCCTAATAACACTGTTTTCTGGAGCTGCACCACACTAGATTTTATGTTTATTTCCTCTATCTTTAAGAATAGTTAATAATGCACCTATATCTACAGGGATAATTTTTACCCGCATTTTCCATAACCTCTGTAACTCAATAGCTTAACCTTGGTACTTTACCATTTTCTCAGTAACTCTCATATTAACTTTTTCATCATTTCTATTCTCCTTGTCTACTACTACTAAATCAAGCCGTCTAGCTTCTATTACTCTGTCAGTCTGAACGTTAAAATCCTACATTTTATACTTGTTACTCTAAAGCACTTTACTATGTTAATGTTTATACCACTTATCAGTATGGTCAAATCATATCTTTGTACGTAACTCCCAGTAGATTAGTCTCCCTATGTTATGTCTATCCTTCTGTGCTAGCATACTACATTTGCTATATGAGTTTCACTTTCTTCCTTTGAACGCTGGAAATCTGCCTGATTTTTGTCCATCTTAGCTTTTATCCAGTTTGTCCTCAATGGCTGACTTTCGTTCTGAAACAGCCTTCCTTTCTGCAACCACAACCGTGTCTCACTATTACTATTTTCTGCAACTATCTTTGGAAATCTACCATGCAAAGTTTTCTCTTGTGAGTCAGATAATCTTAATTCTTTTTTCTGGTTTTTAATCGCATTTGGCTTTTCGGTTTCCTTATTTCCTACTATTACATTAGCAGCTCTTAATAACATTTCCTCATTATTACCGACATAGGAGGTTATACATACTCTAGCTAACTCCACAGTCTTCTACAGACATTAAACCTTTAAAAGGGTGTCAAGCAACACTAGAAACCATTCAAGAGATAATTAGATTAGGATTTGTATTTAACAAAGAATGTAGAACACGCTTTTAAACAGGAAATTAGGTTGTAATATTTCCAAGGGCTTGTTTCGGTTGAGATAAACAGTCTCTTAACTTATATATTTGTGTTATTGTTTATGATCAACTTTGAGGGGAACAAACTAAAGGAATAAGCAATGCGATGAAAACACAAGCCATTATTTCTTACATTGGAGTAAGAACGCAATTTAGGGGTTGGGAATGGGGAGGTATATTTAGTCAATCAAGTCGGTAAACTCATTTAATTTATCGAACTCAGACAAAGTCTACCATGATAAAATTTGAATTTGAAGCGTAGATAGATTAAATAATGTACGATGCTCCGCTTCTGGTGCAACTCTACTTTTTACATTTACTTGATAAGGAATTTATGTTACAGTGTTTACAATCATAATCGGTTTTTTCTCAGATTCAATTAAAAGTCATTTTTTCCATTTTTAACCCTAAGAACCTTCGCCTTAAATTGTTTAATGCAATGTTTCTCATAGGGTAAGGCCAGGTTATTCTAAGGTAGCTTGCGAGGTTTGAAAACGAGTGGAGACGTTGCCATACTGCAACAAAAAACTGAGAATGAACTGATAACATACGTAAAAGGAGAAAAACCAATACGACGAAGGCAACAATTGTGATTGCTGTCGTTATAATTGGCGTTGCTGTTGTTGTCTTTTTGTTCCTGTCTATTCTCATGCAGTAGACCTGTAATCAAAAGCATTCCAGCAAAATTTAGTTTTTATACTTTTTAAACTTGTGTAATCCCGTGGTGAACGATGACCAATAAAGATACAAACCCTAATTTGTTCTCATAAATAAAGAGATGAAGAGGCCAAAATCAATTTCATTAGAATTTATGAGTGGGTTAAGTGTCTGGTATATGTCAGTCTGAGAGACGCTGGTTTAAGGCACTCTAAGAGAAAAACAAATGTATCCGAGCCGAAAAGAATGACTGGAGAAGCTAGTCAAGATATGGATGAGATATGTTTACGACACGCTAGATCATTGCTTCTCAGTTTGAGAACCCATTCTAAGACACACAAAAAACTACTCGATCAAGAGAATGACTGGAGATGCTGATTGTTGAGGACATAAGATATGTTTAGGACACACTACATAGTGATTCTCAAAGAAAGCGTTAACATTGCCGGGAAGGTGGGGGAATATTTTGCTGGAGTACTAGGGACAAAATGAGAAATAGGGGCAATGGATGCATATTTTAATTGCCTTGGTTTTCAAAACTATTTTCAATTTTTTATTATGTACGCCAATTATTTGGTAATATTAGTGGTTGAAATATTGATTTGGCATTCCATATTATATTCACGAAACGACTTATGTGTAAGTGGTCTTTTAATGGCGACCAATCTGTCAACAGCTATTATTTGTTGTGTATTTAATTTGTTGAATTAAGAATTGAAAGATTGTTAGTAAAAGAAAGGGAGACGATAGTTAAAATAAAGTATGAGAAGCACTACCCTATATGAATATAATTACAGACTCAGACTACGTTAAGTACAATAAAGGTAACTTCTCAGCGACATATCCACGACTCGGTTTTCATTCTGTTTCAGTCGAACCATATAAGTGATGGTATTTGGAAGAGCATAAATGTTACACTCACTTATTTCTTTCACATTTTAATCTGCTGTCAAATTTTTATGTGAGATCGATGGATGGTGGTTGTGATCGTACAGCAATGGACAAGCTATTTAATAGTCGATAACAAAAGTATTGATAAAAGATAAGAGATAATTCCTTTCACCGTACTCTTCTTTCTATACATAAAATATTGTCCTTCATGCACTCCTTAAAATATATTAATTATATCCAATATAGACTCTTTCTACTAGAGGTAACCTCACTGTTTACTGGAGGTAAACTCACCTCCCTTTCTAGAGGTAAACTCAGCTCCCTTTCAGTTTCTGATTGTTGTCAATTTATATCCATTTACCTTGCTAAAACGTGTCAGAAAAGCATGAACGTCATCCTCTGTCATAGACCACTATAAATATGTGACTGATTGAAAAACTATCATGCTCAATCTGCAAGTATTCAAACAGTTGTACTCTACGTAAGAAACACATTCATTTTGATTAAAGATGGATTTTATATTGTTTTTATTTCTATAGCTATTAAGATTATTAACATACGATCCTTCAGAATCACCCTTTTCACTCATTTCTAGACGTGTCAAAAAACTGCAGCTTATTAGTAATTACTTCATATCCAAATATATCAATGTGACGTGGGTTTTTGTTAAAAGCTTCCTGTTTTCTATTAGATATAACATCTAACAACCATTCAAAGTCGAGATCAATAAACAGAGAGTATTTGCAGCAGAGTTGACTTAACTTATATAAAAACACTAAACTATGATCAAACACCCGAATCTAAAATGATTGCGACTGCATTCCCGCAATACCCACAAACCATGTTTTTTTTTGCTGCTGTTGTCATTTTGTTTCTTTTTGTGTGTATGTTTTAGTTTTCTATTTTAGATTATTCTCACTCGACCATATTAGGTTGATGTGTCTTGAGAATTGATTGGTTTAGCAAAGCTTTTCTCTATGACATCTCTTGCTGTTGTCGTCATTAAAGTTACTGCAACCATCAAAACTTTCGCATTATTTCAAATGCAACGTGACATAGTGACAGAATCAAAATAACAACAACAACAACAATAATAATAACAATAATAACAGTAATAATAACAATAATAATAATAATAATAATAATAATAATAATAATAACTAAATAGAATTCTGCTTTATTCTGAAGTCATTAGAAGAGCAAAATGCTGTGAATTTAAATGTAGGAATATCATTAGCGTAACCATTCAATGTTGATTTATTTTATTACGTTTAAACTATTCAAAAACACATTTTAGTTTTAAAGCGATAAAAATTGTATAAATTGACGAAAATGCATTTAAGAACGTATTTTTTTCCTCTTCTACATTTTTTTCTTCTCGTATATTTGCTTCTTTTCCTCCTGATTTTTTGGGTGTCTTTTGGTGGAGATGGGGGTTTGTATTTTTCCGTTATTTTGTCAGATATGTCGAGTAATATTAAATATGATTAACATTTTCATTTTTATCAATGTTTGGATATTTTTATTTTACTTTTTATTTGGCTTTCTAGAACTTTCTTCTGTTTCAGGCACATTTGTACGTGTATAGCTCATTTTTTATATACACATATGTATAGACATATGTGTGTGTACATGCGTGTTTGTGAGTGAGTGTGTTTTTGCGAATGAATACATCTGCAAATATAAGTGTATATGAATGTGTATGTATATATAGGTATATATGTATATATATATATATATATATATATATATATATATACATATTACTCTTTTACTCTTTTACTTGTTTCAGTCATTTGACTGCGGCCATGCTGGAGCACCACCTTTAGTCGAGCAAATCGACCCCAGGACTTATTCTTTTGTAAGCCTAGTACTTATTATATCGGTTTCTTTTGCCGAACCGCTAAGTTACGGGGACGTAAACACACCAGCATCGGTTGTCAAGCGATGTTGGGGGGACAAACACAGACACACACACACACATATATATACATATATACGACGGGCTTCTTTCAGTTTCCGTCTACCAAATCCACTCACAAGGCTTTGGTCGGCCCGAGGCTATAGTAGAAGACACTTGCCCAAGGTGCCACGCAGTGGGACTGAACCCGGAACCATGTGGTTGGTAAGCAAGCTACTTACCACACAGCATATATATATATTTATTTACATGTATATATATATGTATATACATACATGTGTGCGTGTATGTCTGTTTGTGTGTTTATGTGTATTCATACACACAAGCAGAATTTGGAAGTTTCCTCGCGACTCGGGTTTCACAGCACTGCGATCTACATGCATTATCCATGTGCATATGTGCGTGTGTGTGAGAGTGGGGGGGGGGGGGGCGTGTATTCGTTTTTTCTTTTTACTTATGTCTGTATTTGACTGTCGCCATGCTAGAGCACCACCTTTAGTCGACCACATGACTTATTCTTCGTAAGCCTACTACTTATACTGTCGGTCTCTTACCGAACCACTAATTTATGTATGTGTATTTATACATATATATATAGATATATTTATATATACATGTATATATACATATATTGATATATACACATATATGTATATATTTAAACAGATATATATAAATACACATACATATATACTTATATGTATATACATATATATATACATATATACATATATGCATCTATATCTACATATATATACATATATATATACTTACATATACATACTATATATACATAAATATATATATACATATATATATACATATACATATATATATATACATATATATACATATATATATATATATGCATACATAGATATATATACACACATATATACATCTATATGCACATATACATATACATATATATACCTATATATACATATATATATACGTATATATACATATACATATATATTTACATATATATATATGTATATATATATGTATATATATATATATATATATATATATATATATATATATATATATATATATATATATATATATACATATACATATGTATATATATATATATATATATATATATATATATATATATATATATACATATACATATGTATATATATATATATATATACATATATATATACATACATACATATATATATATATATATATATATATACATACATATATATATATATATATACATACATACATATATATATATATATACATACATACATACATACATATATATATATATATATATATATATATATATATATATATATATATATATATATATATATATATATATATATATATATATATATATATATATATAAAGTGTAAGTGGCATACGAGTGGGTATATATTTATTAAGAAAGTTTGAAAACGCCACGATATAAGAAAAATTTTAATTTTCTCAGATATTTTACATGCTTTGGTTCTTGAAGAAACGAACCTTATCAAAAATACATATCTTTAAGAGTGTAATAAAAGAAAAGTTTATAATTTTTTCTTACTAGTGTCAACAGAGTGCACGTGGAAGCGTTTTATGTATAGGAACATATATTCATGTATATATATATATATATATATATATATATATATATATATATATATATATATATATATATACATATATATCTGTGTGTGTGTATATATTGTCGGTTGATATTTGCGGTGACATGTTGCAAGATTGCTCATCTGAAGGATATGATCTCCAAGCATGTACCGGGTGAGCTCGGTGCGGAGTGTGGCTTCACAGGATAAGAATCAGTTTTGCCAAGATTGAGACATTGGCACTCACATATGCACACAAGATTGAGACAGTGGCACACATATGCACACAAGATTGAGTCATTGGCACACACATCTATATGAACACATACACACAAACGCACGTGCACACATATACATAAATATACATACACATGCATATATATACATATATATAAATAAATAGAAGCATATACGTATAGATATATGTACACATACATACATGCTCCTACACATGTATATCTTAATATATAAAGCTGAAGATGTGTGTCTGTGTGAAGCCTTTTTAAAAGTTTATAGAAATCCACATTTTCCACTTTTTCGTAAAAATTTTTACATCAATGGAATTTTCTCGATGTGAACTTTCCAGTGCAGTAATTTTTAAAATTCCGTTTACTTTGTGTGATTTAAGGGGTATTTGGCTGTTTTTCTAGCAACTTTTATATTTCTTCCCTTCTACGTGTGTAGGCGTTCTTACACATCGATCACGCGCTCAACATATAATATAGAGAGTAAGAGTAAAAGAGGGACAGAGAGAGAGAGAGAGAGAGAGAGAGAAAGTGATACATACAAACTTTCGTCTTAGTATTTTTTACCTATTTTTCATAACGTGGATACGTAAAAACACACACAACCACACATACATGATCTGTGACAACAACATACACAGAAACACATACACACATCAACTTTATAGATATAAGCTTTTACTTTCTGTGTGTTTCTTATATTAACACGCGCACGAATTGCTATTTTATAACTGTCTTCCGTTCTCCCTTCCTCTCTTTCTCTCTCTTCCTTGCTCCCGTTCTCTATTCCTTTCTCCCCCCTCTCTCTCCTTCTTCCTCTCTCGCTCTTCTGTCTCGCTCTCTCACACGCATACATGCGAACGTACACACAATCATTGACTACAATATAACTCATGTTCGTCAATATTTTGTAAATAAACCACGATTTTCACTAGGGTGTTAGGGTTAGGGTTTTAGGGTCAGGGTTACGGTTTTAGGGTTACGGTTAGGGTTAAGATTAGGGTTAGTGTTACTGTTACGGTATTAGGGTTAGGGTTAGGGTTTTAGGGTTAGAGTTAGGGTTTAGGGTTAGGGTTTAGGGTTAGTGTTAGGGTTAGGATCAGGATTAGTATTAGGGTTAGGGTTAGGGTTTTAGGGTTAGGGTTGGGTAATCGTGTGGGTGTTAATCTGAAAAATTACAGAAATGTGAAAACTACCGACCCTGCTATCTATTATAACTTTTGTTGTTCTGTTTAATATATACATAGATTATGCTTTCAAAAAAGATAGTTTGCTGGGGGAAAGAAAGCAACCGGTTTAAAATGACAGCAACAGACTGCAGCAATTCACCACATTCCAGAAGCTACTTTGAACATAATGCAAAATGGTGCATCAACATCTTCTGCCCAATCTGATAGAATGCTGGCAAAACTGTGTAGCAACAGATCACCAGCAATTGCTTCATCACTAATTGCCGTCCTAGCTCCTGCTAAAAGAGATAACCCTGCTATGTATAATCAGGGCACCGTAAAAAGTTGTTTTCCACAAGCATTTCTATAGCTAATTAGACGGATGAAATTTACGCACGCTTAATAATTTTACGCAAAGCAGCCTTCAGACTTTCCCTATTAATTTCATCGTCTTTTGAATTATGAACATATATACGTCATAAGGGTTTTTTCGTTGTAAGGCTTTCTTTTTTAGTTGATTTTCACCTAGCAAGACTTATCGTAGATAGCGTAATAAGTCACACCCGGACAATGTCGGGTTATACTGATAGTATACAATAAATTAGACGGGCGGAGATGGAGAAATTGAAAATAAGGAATAAATAATAATATGAAACTTTGTCTTCACACACGCGCAAAGGTATAAATATGATAGATACATATTTGCAGTTTCGTAAATGTCTGATAATAGAGGCTAATGGTTTTGCATCCATAAAGCACTTAGATCTATGGGCAACTCGTCAGACATATGTACACTCATACGCGCGTGCGTTTGTTTGGAAGTTCGCAAGGATACGTATCTGTAAAGATACAGTTTGACCTGTTAGATGGGGCCCGGGGTGCTGGTATGAAGTAGGGTGATAATGTTCGGGAACACATTTATGTATTTACATATACACTTGTAAATACGTAAATGGCCGTACCTACATATACACGTATGCACGCATTTGCGCACATATATTCGTGGGTATATACGTACACACACACACATTTATTTATTTATTTATTTATGTGTTTCAGCCAAGTGGCTGCGGTCATACTGGTGCACCACCGTGATTTTCACGTTCCTTGCATGGCTCTTCTCCCCCACCTGACATGGTCCAATCAAGAGTTTTGATGGCACATCTGGTGTATAAGAGAATTTGACACAGCTGCCCTAAACTGCGTCTCATTACGAGCCATTGGTTCGTCTAGTATCGTGGAGAGGAAAGCGTCAAGTTTTGTCTTGAAGACCTCCGCATCCATGTCTTGCATGTCTCTCAAATGTTTTGGCAGAGCATTGAAGAGCTGAGGTCCTCTGAAACCGAGGCTGCTGCAGTATCTCGTTCTTATGTGAGATGCAGTGGACGGTACCTTTGGCACCATGCAGTGGCGACCCGTGCGGGCATTCCTGTAGTACTTGATACCAAAGTTTGGCACCAGTCCTTCCAGTATTTTCCATATGTATATTATTACATATCTCTCCCGCCTGCGCTCCAGGGAGTAGAGACCTAGTGCCTTCAGTCGCTCCCTGTAGTTCATCTGTTGGACTGTGGCGATCTTTTTTGTATAGTGCCGCTGAATTGCCTCGAGTTCTGCTGTCCGCTTAACACTGTGTGGTGACCACAACTGAGAGCAATAGTCTAGGCGGCTCAGAACAAATGTCTTCCATAGAATCAACATGACTTTTTGATCCCTTGTACGGAAAGTCCTCAGTATCCACCCTGCCAGCTGTCTGCACTTTGCTGTGAACTTGACAATGTGCATGTGAAATGATGCATCACTACACATGTTGATGCCCAGATCTCTTACTGTTTGTGGTTCTGGGATTGCAGTACCTCCAGGCCCTGTGTATACCAGTTGGGAGGTACTTGTGGTCTTGTAGCGCAGTACTTGAAATTTTTTTGCATTGAACTGCATATTATTTTGCTCTGCCCACTCATATATTGCATTTAGGTCA
>NC_142936.1:23964043-23966543 GCF_046866305.1 Octopus bimaculoides | reverse complement strand
TGTCTGTGCAAAACTGCCAACTAGTTGGTTAGCCTATATGCTCTTAGCTATCCCTGGAATGTTTTTACGTCTAGCCGTTGCCTCACCAATAGAGCGTCATCTGTACCAGCGTTGTATATTTCTTTACAAGTATCCACATATGCAGGATCCGACCTTTGCACATTTGTTATTCACCACGATACCTCGCATCTTCGACTGCTTGAAACTCACTTTCTCCTCTTCGTGACGCAATTTGGATAGCAAAGCTTTGGACGTCAACTCAACACACCTTCAATCAATTGCAGTATGAGAAGATTGCATACCGATCTCTCCCGCACTTAACTTCATGGCTTACGTCTATACATACATACTCGTACCTACAGGTACCTACAAGTATGTGTGCTCAGTAATGCCTTTACTCAGTAATGGTCTTCTTCAGTCGCAAATGGACATACATACATACATACATACATACATGCATACATACATATAAGAGGGATGCCCAAATCGTTAATGACTGTTATTTCTGAAGCATTTTCATTCGTTGTATTTTATTCGGTTAGTACTTGAGTTACATTTGTTCATTTGTCCGATTTTCGTACTCCGTGAACTTTGCAACCCTATAAATTGTCACCTTTTATTTAGTTTTCATAACCACAAAATTTGGACGCTCATAACGTATTAGATATATGAAATTCATGCTTTTTCTTTCATCATTTTTCAATATCTGCTGGCGCAATACTTCCGTTTGTCATACTTCATGGTCGATAGTAAGTTATTGTGAAGACATTCAATTTGATTTGGTTTGGGAATTTTGCTATCGTTTAGGGTTCATATACGTTTAATATATATATAAACGTAAGATCCAGAGATCGAGGTGTAAATAGAAAGTTAGCTTTCTCCTCACATTTATACAACCCTCACATACTGCACCCTCCACACATTCTCATTGGATCCTCTTTGCGTCAACATATACCTCCTTGTGATAATGTAGCCTTTAATCTAATCAAAATATCCTTGGTCTAAAGAGTAACCGGCGGTGTACACCTCACATGGAGTTTACCCCTTCCGAGGTTCCACTCACTGTGAAACATATGTAGCCCGGTTTTCCATACTCCAGTCCGAAACTCTTGTGTGTGTGTATATATATGGATCTTTTTTAAAACGGGGGCCACATTTTTCATTAATGTTTTACGTAGTGCTTTTTGTACCGAAAGACTTTCAAACTTCGTATACTTATCTATTTTGTGTTATAGAACAGAAAAATATTTTTGTATTCGAATTTATTTCATGTAAAAAATTGTCTTATTTCGATAATTTCAACCAATCACTGACAAGTATTCAGTTGTTTACATTTACTCCTTTGGCTGATTAAGCCATAGCTTCGTTTTATTTGCTTTTTTCATTTTAAATTTGCTTTTTTCATTTTCTTTTTTTTTTCTTCGTTTTATTTGCTTTTTTCTTTTTAAATTTGCTGTTTTACCCTAACCCTAACCCTAACCCTAACCCTATCACCGATAGAATTGTTTCAGAATCGTTTGTTTATGTAGTCGGCACTTAACGTATATTGGCTGAATGGACGTCAGTGATTGGTTGAAATTACAGAAATACGACAACTTTAACATGGAATAACTTAGGGATTTCTTTTTTTTTAAGAAGACTAAGAGAAAAAGATGTTTTATATGACACATTCTACCAGTGTTCCAAGTTTCAAAGTGTTTCGTTAATGAAAAATGTGGCCCCCGTTTTAAAAAAGATCCGTATATATATATATATATATATATATATATATATATATATATATATATATATATATGGGAGAATTTACGAAAAAAACAACAACAGACGAGGACAGGTGGTGTAAACAACAAAAGGATGTATTAGTTTAACGCTCGAGAATAAGAAAGTCTTTAACGTTTCGAGCTACGCTCTTCAACAGAAAGAATACGGAGAAAACATATGTATATATGTATGTATGTATGTATGTATGTATGTATATTACTTATTTCAGTCATTTGAATTCTGCCATGATGGAGCAAATCGACCCCAGGATTTTTTAGTCTAGTACTTATTCTATCGGTTTCTTTTTCCGAACCGCTAAGCTACTCGGATATAAATACACGGTGGAGGGGGACAAACACACACAGGTATATAGATATATATATATATATGACGGGCTTCTTTCAGTTTCTGTCTACCAAATACACTCACAAGGCTCTGGTTGGCTCGAGGCTATAGGTGCCACGCAGCGAGACTGAACTATTTGGTTGAAAAGCAAGCGTCTTACCACACAGCCACGTCTGCGCCCGTATATATATTAAATTATGCTATTGTCCTTAAATTAAAGTAAACGTTTTATTCCTAAACAATAAATTATAAGTATTCCTAAAATTTAATATTAAATATAATTAAAGAAAACTATCCTTTAGCTCCCCTACAGTATAGCATTTCAAACATCCTGCCTAACAAGCACAACAATATGAAAATTTTAAACTGCAAGCAATCAATCACCCATTCTTTT
>NC_142936.1:23869043-23959043 GCF_046866305.1 Octopus bimaculoides | reverse complement strand
CCAAGTGGACTCTCACTTTTTATCTCTCATGTTTCTCCCTCTTTTACTTTTTTCTTGGTGACTTGTTCTTTATGATATAATACTTGGGAAAGAATATATTTGCGACTGAAGATAGCTTTATACCATCCTGTCTATCAATTATATACCAATATAATGATGCAACGACTATAAAGCTTGAAACACGTGTACCGCGGAATCCTTTGTGTTCTGTTTTTACTTTTACGTTTTTAATATATAAATATATATATATATATATATATATATATATATATATATATATATATATGTATTATGTATGTATGTATATGTATATATATATATGTGTGTGTGTGTGTGTGTGCGTGTGTGTGTGTGTATGTGAGTGTGTGTGGACAGGGACAACTGACGAAGGGATATACTCTTTATGTTGCATGTCTCGTTTCTCTGCTTATCTTTTTCGTTGTTCGAAAAAAGTTCGTTTTCTGTTTTCGTTTTTATATTTTCGTTTCTCATTGTGTTCAACGTTATTTTTTTTATGTCCCGTACCCATATATGCATGTATGTATACATATAGATGTACGTATGTACATATATGTATGGATATATGCATATATCTATATATTATTTATATTATTATTATTATTATTATTATTATATATATATATATATATATATCTATATATATATATATATATATATATATATATATACGTGTACACACACATATAGAAGATAAAAATTTCGGTTGTCAGTACTTTTTGCATTCGAAAACGAAATCGTGCTTACAGCGATTATAAGATTTGGATGGGATACATGTTTATATTAAAAATTCAAATAATTAAAAATAATAAATAATAACAAAAGATAATAAAAAATATAATAAAAATAATAAGATATAAAATGTAAATGATGTCTGGACCTAAACCTTGGATGATCCTGTATCAATTTCGCCAGTTATATTTTTAATCATTCAACGTCCACCTACCAATAGGAATTCATTATGTAGAATTTTAACTGAATCATACCACAAACCGTGAACCCTGAAGAAAGAAATATTAGTCGATGGGGTTGAATACGGACTGTTCATAAAGCCTCTTAATATTTTCTGAAACGACCGTAGATTTTTAACTGATTTTTACTTTTAAATGGTTTTTAACTGACTTTTACCTTCATGGTATCTCGTATTCCTGAACTCTAATTATTCTCCCTCGAATACATGTATCTACACACGCATACATGGTTTTCATGTTCTTATCTCTTCATTTACATTTTATATCTTATACTTTTTGTTATATTTTTTTATTATCTTTTATTATTTTTTATTATTTTTCATTATTTGAATTTTTAATATAAACATGTATCCCATCCAAGTCTTATAAATCAGTGTAAGCACGATTTCGCTTTCGGATGTAAAGTACTGACGACTTAAATTTTTATCTTCTACAAAATTTTTTTTATTACTCCTTAGCTCATAAACGAGCACAAAGAAACAGTTATACCATACACCGAGTATTACCTCCATTAAAAATTCTCTTATCTTATATATATATATATATATATATATATATATATGCTGAAACCCCTTCGGTCATGACTGACCATGGGATTGCACCTAGAAAGTTACCCTCCTAGGCACAAGTCAGGGCAAGATATACATACACACACACACACACACACACACATACACACACACACACACATATATATATATATATATATATATATATATATATATATATATATATATATATATATATATATATATATATATATATATATATATATATGTATATATAGACTTATATATAAATCTATGTGTGTTTTTTCAGTGTTTACAAATAACACGAAAAATAAAATAAATATTTACCAGGATAGCAAAAATTCATACAAGTACCAAGGTTGTAACAGCCTACTTTAAAGGTAGAAACTCGAGGTTTGGATGAAATGTTTTTGAATAATATAGATAAATAAATAAATGGAGTAAAACACGTGTTATTTAAATCGTTTTACTTCCGACACATGTTTCGAAGAAAACATTGGTATTATTCCAAAAGGAATGAAATGGAAGTAAAACAATGCAATCTTCTCATCAGGGAAAAAAAGAAACCAAACACATCAATTGGACATTTTAACAGAATGTGATGACTGCATATATGATGAAGTTTTCTTTAAATACCGTTAGCAGATACAACTTCAAGGTAGTTTATAGAAAGGGAAGGAGGAGAAAGAAAGAAATTTGCAACAAACTAATAGTGGAAAGATATAGAGCGATAGGTGAATTAGAATAAAGCTTAAAGTCGTGGAAGTAGATATATTTAGTGGAAGTGAAACGTAAGAAGACAGACAAAGGTCGAATTTTATAGAATGGTACAAAACACTTATAGAAACTAAAGGTATTTTTCTGCCAATGTTTGCAACGATATATATATAGACATAGATAGATAGATAGATATGCTTATATATACATATATATATATACATAAATATATATATATATATATATATATATATATATATATATATATATATATATACATGCATTTATACATATATATATATATTATATACATATATATATATATATATATATATATATATATATATATATATATATATATATATATATACGTCTTGAGTATGGCTTTAGTGGAGCCCTGGTTTGGGAGTTCTAGGGTTTAAAGGGGAGAGCAACAACCGCTTACACGCTATTGTTGCCAGGTTTACTGAGACCCACGGTCGTAGCATCCGTCAGGGTGCCTACCTTAGGCTAATTAGCATGTCATGGAAATAACCAACGGAAGAAGGTCATTCACACTCACCCCCAACGGACCCGAGGTAGATGAAGTCCTTCAGCTCTTTAGCTGTTCATCTAAGTGAAGGTAACTAAATACAAATCATGCATACTGGATATATTTCGTTGTCTGTCTATAAACAAACGCTGAAGTGTTGAGTGACATATTTGTAAAAATTAACCCCATAACAATGTTTTTTTTCATCATGCAACTAAATTGCACTGACGGTAATCATCTCGGCCGAGATCAGCAATTGGCGCACAACAACGGTTCGGCGAATATTGCATCAACCGCTTTAATGCATGCACTGTTTATTTATGTAAACCGTCATCGCTGCGAGGACCGTAAATTCAACGAAACTGGTGTAGCTGGATGCAACTTCAAGTTCCGCGTTGGACCAGAAGAATTTGCTGAACGTGTGTGAATTTGATAGACATTGATAGTGGAAATGGTGGTGTAACCGCCAAAACTGCTGCTTTTATAATATTATTTCCAACCCAATCTCGAACTGGGTTGGAAATATCTACATTAAGAGTCTAACAAACTTATCAGATGCCTTGAAATTTGCACGGTGACCTCTATTATCAATTCCGTGAATGATAGCGGTCATTTATATCAACCGGTTCACAAACAGGTACAAAATCGCAGCAGATAGGGCTGATTCAAACCGAGTACACAGGGTTCGTAAATTTACTTCAACTGATGTTATGGGATTAGGAAAATTTCGATCGCAGGGAAAATCGAGTAAAAAAAATACCCCTATAGACGGAAAAAGTGCTTCGATTATTTGCCACCTTTTTTCGTGTATAAAGGTATTTGCCACCTTTTTTCGTGTATAAAGGTATTTGCCACCTTTTTTCGTGTATAAAGGTATTTGCCACCTTTTTTCGTGTATAAAGGTATTTGTAGCCGATTTTCTAAAGATGTTTTCATATTGATTCTCCTACATTCAAAATTTTCTTAATTTCTAAAGTTGTCTATTTTTAGCTCAATTTAAACTGTATTTGATGCAGTGACGTTTTTTCATCCTCCGAGGCCGATTAACATGAATATCAGAAAACTTACTGATGTTGTTGCAATTGACAATACGATACGTCTCCTTAAATGTAGCTCACACATCTACAAATGTTGCTATTTCTTTGGAGTTTTATTCATATCTTTTCCGGTGCTCTTTTTGGTTTTGTTTTGCATTTTTTTTTTCTTATTCCCATTCTTGCTACAACATATCATATTGATAATTCATATTCTCTTTTAAGTATCATCATTTGCTGTTATGATCAGGCTTCTATTTAGAATGTTTAGCTGCATTCCATGTTCAGAATCATAATATAATTTCTTATCTTTCAAAATGGCTTCCTCTCCAATTTAAACACATATTACGTCGAGTGTCTTTCCTCCAACAGCGTCTTTTGCATTGCTTCTTACAATTGCTATAAATTGCCAGCACTTAATGCTAAGCTTCACTTTGTTTTATTAGAATAACTAATTCATATTAGTTTAGTTTCATTTATTGTCATTGTATGAAGCTGTAGCGGCTATGAGTGTGATAGTGGTGGTGGTGGTAATGGTGGTGGTGGCGGCGGCTGCAGTAATGGTTGTGCTGGTGGGTGTACTTGTTACAGTAGTAGTGCACGTGAGTGTAATGATGGCTATTGTTGCTGTGGTGATGATGGAGGAGGGGAGGAGGAGGGAGGAGGAGGAGGAGGAAGGAGGAGGGGAGGAGTGAGGAGGAAGGAAGAGGGGAGGAGTGAGGAGGAGGAGGAGGAGAATGAAGAGAAAGAGTAGGTAGTGGCATGCTGCTAGTGGTCGTGGTGCTGGTTGTGATGATGATGGTGATGGTGGTGGTGGCAGTAGTGGTGGTGGCTCTGGTGCTGAGTGGCTGTGGCTTTATGGTAATGCTTGTAATGGTGGCGGTGGAGGAGGAGGTTATGATGATTGTGGTGGTGGTCATGGAGGAAGTGATGCGGGAAAGATAATAGTGGGGGTAGTGGTAGTGGTACTGGTACTAGCTAGCTGGAAACATATATATATATATATATATATATATATATAACGTTGTAGTATATTGTCAACTTAATGTGACAATCCCAAGAAGGGAATACACTACTGCCGTTTAGCCCTAGGAAGCTGGACCGCTTGCGAGGGGGAGACAAACTCCTCCACCCAGCCCAGCCAGCCAGCATTCAGGGACATGTTTCTGAGTCTCCGCCCGTCATCAGCCTGAAGTAGCCTGCCAGCTGGTTGAAGAAGCTTATCCAGCTCTCGCAACTTATATAATCATAGTGAAGTTTATTCACTGATTAGCAAAATTAGAAATATTATATTTCTAAATCTCTCAAAGAGATTTAGAAATATAATATTTCTAATATATATATATATATATATATATATATATATATATATATATATATATATGTTTCAAAAAGAAAATAGAAACTACACGTGGAAAAGATATGGGGAAAGTAAGAAAAAAAAGCGAAAATGCACATTGAATATCAAAAAAACAAGGGCTTTTTTTTATGAAAAGTAGCGATAAATAAATACAATTAGATGAAATGAGGTAGAATTAAGAGGAATTAAATTCATTATTTTGAATTGTTAAAGAGATTCAAAGTCAAATCGGTATCGTCATTGCTGTTCACTGGCTTTGAATACGCAACGATTATCAAACTAGTCCCTGAGTAAAATGACTGTGTAAGGGAGTTAAGCAGTTCTGGACGTGGTGCAATTAGAGTCGATATAATACTGTAATATGAATAGTGTAAGGGATGTATGGGTGTTAGTGGCATTATTGGTAAGGTTAGTAGTGTTCTGTATTATGTCGTGTTCATGTTAAGTTGCGGATGATTTTTATTGATGAAAGTTGCCTCTTTATTCATTCTTTGTTGTACTGAGGTGTTCTATGAACATTGACAGGAGAAAATTAGGAAATTAGGATTAAGGTTCCTAGCACACCTATCTATGCGTTTACTGACAGAGAGAGTGAAAAAGTGAGAGAGAAAAGATGAAGCGATAGAGAGATAGACAGGCAGGCAGACAGACATAGAAAGACAAACTGACAGATGGCGAGCTAGCTAGCCCGCCATGCTTGATCGCTGAATCCACAAGTTTCTTTATTCTCTCTCTCTCTCTGTTTATTTTCTTTGGTTCCTTTCTGTTGAGGAGCGTGTGCTCGAAGCGTCGGACCGGGAATCGAACTCATTCACTATGTGTTGTGCTCTCGTCTTGAGCAAGACACTTTCTTTCACATTAGTCCATTTCACTCGGCTGTAGAAATGAGTTACGACGTCACTGATGCAAAGCTGTCTAGGCGTTTGCTATTCCATTGGATAACATTAGTAGCATGGATAGGGGACACTGATATGCATGGACGACTGCTGGTCTTCCATAAACCAACTTGCCCGGAATTGTGCCAAGGAGAGGAACTTTCTTGGTGCAATCCCATGGTTATTTATGACAGAAGTGGAGTCTTTACTTTATAACACATCAAAATAATCCTTTCTACTATAGTAGACAAGCCTGTGGCATAGAAGTAACTGAGACCACAACATTCTCCTTGAACGGGACGCCAGTCCGTCGCAGGGTTACGCATTTACTGCTGAATGGAGTGGGGCAACGTGAAATAAGGTATTTGGTTCAAAACCATAACGCACCTCCCGGTGCACCATCTTGCGATCGTAACATCTACCTACTAGGCCACACGCCTTCAACATTGATCCCTGACAGGTACATAGTTTAGAACTTAAAGAGCGGGAAGAAATGCCGCTCAGCATTTTGTCCGACGCGCTAACGATTCTGCCAACTCACTGCCTATAATAATGGTTTCAAATTTTGGGACTATGCCAGCAAATTTGGGGGAGAGGTAAGTCGATTACATCGACCCCAACGCTCCGAAAGGATGAAAGGCAATGTCGACCTCGGTGGCATTTGAACTCAGAAACGTAAAGTCGGAAGATATGTCGCTAAGCATTTTATTGGACGCTCTAATGCTTTAGCTAGCTCGCCGCCTATAGTACTGTAATGTAATTAGATTACAATTAAACAAGGGAGTGGGAGATGAAAACTAAGCTTAATCGTTAGCAATTTATAATTGGTTTTTATATTATAACAATATAATACAATATAGTAATAAAATAAGATGATAATATAATACAATGATAATAATACGATAGTAATTTAATACTATAATATTATAATATAAATAAAGAAGAAGATGAATGAAACAGACTTAATTGTTACAATTTATAACTGGTATTAATAGAACTCTGTAATAATGGCTTAAGATTTCGGCACAAGATCAGCAGTTTTAGAGTAGGAGAAGAGTCGATTACATCGACTTCATTACTTGATTGGTACTTTTCCTTTCCTCCGAAAAGAGGAAAGGAAAAGTTGACCTCGGCATGATTTGAACTCAGAGCATAAAGAATCGGAAGAAATGCTGTTTAGCATTTTGTCTGATGTGTAATGCTTTAACCAGCTTGTCAGCTTAAAAAGATATTTGTAATAAAAGAAATTTAACAAACAAATCTAGGTTAAAGTTTTCGACCATTAGATTTCAGTTGTTCGACCAACTAAACTACCTGCTTATTGAATTATCCTACAACTGGTTGAGTATTCTACAGATACAAATACCCATGTTGTAATTCTCAGAAGGAATCAGCATTACACAGTGTGTGACAAAGCTTTAACTTCGAATTGCTGGTACAATCCATCCGACAGGATTCCACATAGTTTCCGTTTAATATAGTTTTATTTGTGAGCTATAGGTTGACCAGATGCTATAGAAAATGTCACACTTTACATCGTATAGAGAGGAGGAGGAGAGTAAAAGAGAAATACAGAGAGAGTTAAGAGGTGCTGGTGAGTGTCTGGTGACTTTCTGAAATAGATAGAGTTTTTAAAATAAAATTCTGCAGTGATGTTTCCGATGGAATAGATTGCAATCATGCCGATAAAACTTAGGAAAATAATAACATATACTTGTTGCAAACATACAAATGACATCTTTAAAGTAATAAATATTCTTCTTTTGAAATTTAATATCTTTTTCATCATTTTGTATAGCACCAAAAATAATAATTATAATCATTTTGTATAGCACCAAGAAATTTCATAAAATTTAAATTATAATTATTGTGTATCGACTTTGCCTTTCATCCTTTCGGGGTCGATAAATTAAGTTCCAGTTGCGAACTGGTGTCGTTCTAATCGACTGCCCCCCCCCCAAAAAAAAAAATTTCGAGCCTTGTGCCTTGAGTAGAAAAGAATATGTCTGGTACTTACTTTATTGTAACTGGAAGAATGAGAGTGAAAGTTAATTTGGGGTGGGGGTAGGAGTTGAACTGGGAATACAGAAGTCCAAAGCAAATATTATGAAGCATTTAAATTAGCACTGAACAATTTATATATCTGCTACACCAAAGCCTTCTGAGTTCAAATCCCGCTGAGGCTAACTGTAAACTTCCATCCTTCAGGGGTCGATAAAAATGAAGTACCACTTAAGTAGTGCAATCGATTTATTCGACTAGATATTTTCCCTCAGTTTGTAGTTTCGTGTTTTTGTTAGAAACGGTTATTATAATTAATGTTTTAAAAAGAAATAAAAACAGACGAATAAATTATCTGATATTGCTGCAATTACTTCGTTTATGAATTTTTATTGTGACGTAAACACAGTGTAGTTAGATATGCAGTATGTATAACATCCGTAAGATTACGTAATATATTATGCAACTCTCAACTCATCGGGCCAACCACATAAACAAGGGAGTAGTGCGTGTGAAGGAATGTACAATGTGCGGGACTAAATGATATATAATATTGTAGTTTTATTATTAGTTACATTAGCTACAGTTATAATATCCACGAACATAAAGAAGCCTCAGGCCTTGATTTTTAAAACTACTGGGTAAAGTAGAGAAAAAGAAACTCCTATTTTAAACGGCTGTTGATGTGGTGCTAGGGCAGTTAGGCAGATGATAATGATGTAGTCATGTAACTAATGTTTTATCATTAGATGAGATTATGGTTTGAACCGGTGCTCACCATGCGTTTACTGTGAGAATGTTTATCAAACATGGTGAATCTGGGATGGGTTTTTCTACATCCTATATCACATACGAATTAAAGAGGTATCACTGCGCTTTCATCTGACCTGCAAGAAATACTAGTAACCATATCTCCCTTGAATCACATTCTGTCGTCCATAAAAGAAAGAAAAGATGGAGTACATTGAATGTTGTAGTACCAACAGTCACAATATGGCTAAAACGAAACGTAGTGATGACAGATTTACTCAGTTAGGACTGACCTGTGCACAAACAATAATAACAGCACCTTTCCTTTAGACACCAATGTAGACACAATTTCTAGAATATAACGCAAAGAATCACTTTGCTCCTACGCACAAATATAAAGGTTATCTTGTTCTATAAATATTTCAGCCTCCGTTTTCCAAACATACCACAGCAGCAATCCCACGAGACCAATTATATTTCTGCTGTAAGTGCCGAGGTTGTTAATTAATGCTGTTACAATCATTTATTATTAATAACCATCTCTCTCGTGCAATGAAGATAATTAAATAATAATTTACTTTCAGTTAAGTAGTCCCCATGTTATTCCCATCTCAGTTAATTAAGATAATATCGTTCTGAATCACATTACCTTCTGGAGTCCTGGTTTTCTATTCCGAGTAGTGTCTAGTAAAAGGCAGCATCACATGATCTTGTACTGAAACGCCAGCCAACGAATAAATTTGTCTCCAGTGTTCTGTCATGATATTCAATTTTCTTTCAAAGCTGATCTTCTTAGATCAATAGGTCAGTAATCTATGCATAAATCCTTCATAAAAGGAATGTTAGTTTATCGATACCATATTTTAGTATGGCAGTAGTGAAACCCATGCAAGAAAATCAAGTGTTCGTTATAAACTCTCTGATCTTCAACCTAGAAAATTTATATCTGTCAGGCAAGTTACTACCGAACTTAAATTCGTACAGTTTGTTTATTGCATTGTGAAGTATTTCATTAAATCTACAATTTCACCATTTAAAAGAGAATCAAAGACAATATTTCTTCTGAGTTCTTTATTCAAAGATTTTTTATCGCTTAATTTAAATTGCTAATTTGTAAATCAGAGATACGGTGAATAAATGCGAAAGAGAAAAATATTAAATAAACGATGTCAGCCGATAAGGAATGTCCCAGACATATAAAGTAAAATAGCAACAAACGCACAATTACCTTCTGTTGAAAAAAATGTATATAAATTATTGGGCAATGCAAATGTGGTTTTAATTGACCAAAATGGCGGAAATACATGTCAGACCACGAAGATATGTCGGCTGTAAAATTGAAAACTTCAATATATTTTGATTTGTGAAAATATACAATATGAAAGCTATCGAGAAATATCAAAGAAAAAGAATGAAAAACAGACAAGTCGGCAGAATTGTCAGTTGTTAAATTCATTGATGAAACCAAGATAAAAGTTATTTGTTGATTTAGCAAATTAAATTGAAAATTTACTTTATGTTAGTTGTAAATTGTTTTTGTAAAGTAGTGTTAGAGTAATACGGCCAAGTTTCCATCAGGATTTAAAGATAATCTTACAAGAACTAGCCAGAGAAATTAAATATATTCCGATATTTAAAGCTAACCTTATCACAATTTCCCAGATAAATTCCACTAAATATATTCCGACACAGAATATATCGAATTAGAAGATATGTAAACTTTATAGCTGAAGGAAATCTAGTATCCCTAATAGAAAAGAAGCGGTTGTGGCCATCAAGAAATTTCTTAAATATAAATACTTCAGATTTAAATGGCGGAGGAAATACTTTCCCAACGGCAGGGAAGAAATGAAATTGCTTCAATTATAAATCAATAAACTCAGCAACTTGTGAGATTTCACGTCACCTCACTATGTGTTCGCCTGTTTAAGTTCATATATGTTGTGACTCATACAATCGAATCCTTGACGCAGCCAGAACTGACCGGTCAGTTCAGACTGCGTCAAGGATTCGATTGTTGATCGATTCTAATTCATTTTGTTTATGCCATTAATACCCTTGGAAAGGTATGAATGTCTCAACTTCCCATGTATTCCTTCCCCTAAAATACGGGATGATTATGCGTATTTCAGAAGCACTTAATATATGTAATGTATTCAGCGAATTCTTTCTTGAATTTGAAAAATTGTTTCGTCTTATAAAAGAAAATATCGAGAGCTGTCAAACTGAGAATATTTTAATTTCTCACTCGAAAACTCATTAAAATAGATTATTTAAATGGTTTTTAATTAACCAATGAGTCTCTACTGAATGCTTCATATTTATGTAGTGTCAGAAGTAAGATGGTGTTGGGAAGCGCATCCTTTTCTATGTTATAAAATTTGCCAGAATAATGTAAGTGCGATAAGTAAATGGAATAAAATGCTTCGAGAGAAAATTGCCTTTTCAATGTAATCCTCTCAGCTCGCCACCACTTTACGGTAACAAAACTAAAATAAATTAGCGTAATTGAAAATTAAAATGTAGAATTTTTTTTTGTTTTTTTTTTTGTTTAAACGCTAAAATCAGGATATAATGCGAATAACTTTAATTTATGTGTCACCATGCTACCTAAGCGACAACAGTTTCAAATAATACTGCTGTAGATATATCGATTACATTTTAGGTTTATCTCGTATGTCTTGTGTGTAGATTTTGCAATTTAATAGTCGATACAGTAAGGGTTATTAAGTAAAAATTGAAGAATAACCTAATTGATTTTCTACATTTAGTTGTATACCTCTATGTTTGGGGTTCAAATCCACTCCGATCATCTTTTACATTTCATTCCTTCTGGAGTCAATAAAAAGCCTGAGAAATTTGAAGGAAGGAAACTGGATTTAATGGGTTATGATCCCTTCAGTACAAGAAATTATTTGTTTCTTTATCAACAGAAGTCAATGTTGGTTTCAAATTTTGGCACAAGTCCAGCAAGTTCGAGGGAGAGGATAAGTCAATTACATCGATTCCAGCGCTCAGCTGGTACTTATTTTATCGACCCCGAAAGGATGAAAGGCAAAGTCAACTTCGGTTGAATTTGAACTCAGAACGCAGAGAGGGACGAAATGCCGCTAAACATTTTGCCCAGCGTTTTAACGGTTCTACCAGCTCGCCGCCCTAATAAGCATCAATTTTAATACTTTTCAGACACATGGTGTTTTGGTATATGAAGCCAAAATGACCAAAGTTTTTTCTGTTGAAATTGAAATTGATAGGTGCTTGTAGAAAACAAAGGATAAAGTGCCTAAAACTACTTTATTAGTATGTAAAACTATATATTATATAGTTTTATATTATATCTACTTAAAGACAATTTATGATAGGTTATTACTGTTCAAAATGTTGGTTTCATCGGGTCGCCGGATCGGCCTCAAAGTCCTTTCAGCTTGTATCACTTGGGCCAATCAGTCGGCTCGGGTTAAAAATAAAACTATAGCAGATACATTGAACATAGGGCAGCATGAGATGAAACCGAGATTCAAGTTCACAATGGTTGAAGTCGGTTTCATTTTCCACTTCTGACACTGATGGCTTTGCAAAGACGTAAACATAATATTCCCTCTCTCTTGTTGCTGTACAGACAAATATCTTTATCACAGATATTCATGAAGAGTTAAATACCGAAAATAGTTGGCATCTAAATTTAGTTGGCATCTAAATTTACCGATATTAATGACAAGCTTCCTTAATCTAGAATTATCTCCGCAATATTTATTCACTTTGAAGTAAATAAATTTCGATTTTGTGCAACACAGAATACTAATTTCAACATAACGTCACTATCGTAGAGAAGAAAATACGTTTTATACATAAATTGACAGAGTAAAACGGCGAGTTTGCAGAATCAATATAAGTGTTATTGCAGTAGCTGGATCTTTTTTAAAACGGGGGCCACATTTTTCATTAACGAAACACTTTGAAACTTGGAACACTGGTAGAATGTGTCATATAAAACATCTTTTTCTCTTAGTCTTCTTTAAAAAAAGAAATCCATAAGTTATTCCATGTTAAAGTTGTCGTATTTCTGTAATTTCAACCAATCACTGACGTCCATTCAGCCGATATGCATTAAGTGCCGACTACATAAACAAACGATTCTGAAACAATTAACCCTAACCCTAACCCTAACCCTAGGGTTAGGGTTAGGGTTAAAGCAAATTTAAAATGAAAAAAGCAAATAAAACGAAGGTATGGAGATTAGATACGCTTTACACCGCTTAATCAGCCAAAGGAGTAAATGTAAACAACTGAATACTTGTCAGTGATTGGGCTGAAATTATCGAAATAAGACAATTTTTTACAAGAAATAATTCGAATACAAAAATATTTTTCTGTTCTATAACACAAAATAGATAAGTATACGAAGTTTGAAAGTCTTTCCGTACCTAAAACACTACGTAAAACATTAATGAAAAATGTGGCCCCCGTTTTAAAATAGATCCCAGTATTTGTTCTAACTCATTACGCTCTGAGTTCAAATCCCATCCAGATCGAGTTTACCCTTCATCCTTCTGAGATCGATAAGATAAAGCATCATTCAAGTACTGAGGTAAATATCTACAACCTCTCATACCAACATGCAACAGGCTACCAGGTACAGTAAAGCCCAGATCTTTTCTCACCTGTGACTTCTGATAAAAGTTGAAGCTAAACACCGGTTGTAGTGCTTTGACGATGAGGATTCAGTTGTTCGTTCAACTGGATTACTTCTTCATGAGTTAACATATAAGTGACTGAATTTTTTTTATTTTCCTAATGCAAGGATACATAGAGGGGACAAACAAGGACAGACATGAAAACATATAAGTGACTGAGTATTCCACAGAAGTGTGTACCGTTAATATAGTTTTCTGACAGAATTAGCATTACACAGTATGTGAGAAGGCTGTACCAATTCACTCGAATAGTTCCTACACAATTTACGTTAGTTGAAATTCATTCACAATGTAGAGGTCGACCTGAGGCTATTGAAAATTACGCTTGCTCAAGATTCCATGCAACGGGGACGAACCCGGACCCATGTGAAGATGAAGCGGACTTCTTAAACCATTCAGCTATGCTTGTATCCGTTCAAACCAATACTATCTATCAGTAAGGCGCTAAGCTGGCAGAATCGTGAATACGCCGGACAGAATGCTTAGCGGCATTTCGTCCGTCTTTATGTTTTGAGTTCAAATTCCACCGAGGCCGACCTTGCCTTTTGAGATCGATAAAATAAGTACCTGTTAAACACTGGAGTCGATATAATCGATTTATCTTCTCCTAAAAATTGCTGACCTTGTACTATAAATTGAAACTAATATTATCTATCAGTAATACCCTATGTTACAGTTAAAATATATACACATGCTCTCTCTAAATGCGGATCCCATTAAAAATGGGCGTCAAACAATAAGGTAATTAAACAGATAATGTATAGTACCTAGACACGGGGAGCTTAAACTCTTCAAAAGTAGTATTGATCTTTAATACTTCCCTCATCTAACTCAATACTTGGACTGCTCCATTCCTCAATTTCCATATATCTCCTTATTGCTAATCATATCGTTACACTCGTCGGTGAAAATTATGCTAAGAATTTTTTATGAGAAATTGAACAATGAACCAATCAATATAAAAAAAAATTACTTAAATCATAAACTTTTCTAAACACTGACAGAAAAAACCCAATTACTATCAGCTTCAGCTACGATTGATATCTGTATTTACTCAAGGAATATAGAGATTACAGAGAATATAAAAGAATAAAGAAAGAAGATAACACACTTCATCCACTCCTAGATGTACACATATATCAATCTACTCAACCGAAAATATCAAAAGGTACCAGAGCTTTTGAAAGATGTAAAAAACAATTTTTCCTCTGAATACATTAATGAACCTGTAGTAAATGTGAGATTTTGGCTGCAGTGAATGCAAGAAGATAAAATTTGAATTATGCAATGGAAGCAGCTCTATAATAAAAACTCCATCAATATAACATACTTAAAAGGGCGGTGAGCAGACAGAATCGTTACCACTACGGGCGAAATGCTTAGCGGCATTTCATCTGTCTTCAGAGAGTTCAAATTCCGCCAAGGTTACCTTTGCCTTTCATCCTTTTGAGTTCGACAAAATAACTGCCAGTTGAATACTGGAGGTCGATGTAATTGACTTACCCCTCCTCCGAAATTGCTGGCCTTGTGCCAAAATTTGAAACCAATATAACATACTTATCGTATGTGTGTAGTTGAAATGCCAGAAGCTGCGGTTTTCGTCCGGGTAAATCCGTTTTTAGACGTATTAAGAAGCATAATATAATTCAGAACTAAACGAAACGAAAACGTCCCGAGAGCGACCAAAACGCATTTTACCGTTTTTGCGGGTTCTTGACGTCGTGTACTCATTTAATTTCCGAAACAAAATCGAATCAATAGGTAGATACACGGCTAGATTGAACTGAAGTTAGTTTCTAGAAAATGGCATTAGAGACAATACATAAGAAATATAATAGCCAGCTTGAATTACTTAAGTAAACGGAGGAGGCTTCTCTGCGATCAGTCAGATCATCTAAAAACAGCGGCTAAATCTCCCTCACATCAACTCTACTAATTTAAAACGCACACATGTTCTGACATGTAATCTTAAATGCACTGACTAAAAGCGGCAGGGCGGTCATGACTAAGAATATCTTTGTCGTATGTCTTCATGGTCAGATCTGGGTTTTGATCGCAAGCGTACTCTGTTAGATGTTTGATCATAGATTTACTCTGTCTGATCTGGCATTCTAAATATATAATTAAAAGTCTGTTTATTTATTTGATTTCGTTGGTGGCAAATTAACGAAAGCTTTTAATGGAATATTTATTAATAGTAATTCTTTTACAGAACATCGAGCAACTAGACAGGAAAGTAATATATCAAGGTAACCAATATGTCCGTTTGAGAAAGATATTTTTAAAACATTAAATTTATTGCCAGTTAATCCTATGGCTGAATGGAGAAGCTATTTCAACAAAGTGCTATCTTACGTTCAGATCTTTTTTCCTTTGTTTAAATATACATATACTTGTAGCCTTAAACATCCTTTCTCCAAATTATGAGAAGAGAGGGATAAAAATTAGCTTAAGATTTATAGAGAATTCTTTGAGAAGGCATTAACGGATATTTTAAAGATTATCAGGAATAAGTAACTGAAAATTTATTTAAAGTCAGCAATCAGATAATCCAGTTTTTATTTGTTATACTTCTGCCTCTAACGTTATCTGGGAGAAGAGCTTGCAGACACATTAGAGCATCAGAAAAAATAATTAGCGGCATTTGTTCCGACTCTTTACGTTCTGATTTGAAATCCCGCTGAGGTCAGCTTTGCCTTTCCTCATTCAGGGTCGATAAAATAAAGCAAGTATCCTGCTTTTTAAACTTTCTTTTTCTGTATACCATACCTTTACAAGTTCACCATTCCCATTTACTTCCCACCCCATACACACATGCAATTTTGATAAGACAAAAGTAGTCTTATAAACAGTACAATTCATATAAACAGTTGTAGCATTAAAATTTGCAAAGGCAGAGAGTTGGCAGAATCGTTAGCAGGCCGGGCAAAATGCTTAATGGCATTTCGTCCGTCTTCACGTTCCGAGTTCAAATTCCGCTGAGGTCGACTTTCCCATTTCTAACCCTTTTAAGGTCGATAAAATAAGTATCAGTTGATTACTGTGGTCAATGTAATCGACTAGCCTCCTCCCCCAAAACTGCTAGCATTATGCCAGAATTTAAAATCAATAACAAATATGTTGGTTGATTTCTCCAGTCGTACTTTATATCGTTTAGAGAGAGGGAGGAAGTAAAAGAGATATTTACGGAGAGAGCTAGTATAACAGGCGAAGGATGAGTACACATAATATGCTTGGTAACAGACATTGAATAAATGAACATTACACGCAGACATAGTGAAAGAAAAAGAACCGCAGAGGAAGATGAGAAGTAAATGAATGAGTATTTATAGGAGATATACAAATGGGAAATCAGGAGAAATTGTTCTCCGTAGACAAAAGACAACATCGGTTAGCATACTCACGTTCGTATCTACCAAAACGTATTAAGAATAAGAATGTACGTCATTGTTTTCATTTTATTTAATTTAACGTTAAGGTAATAAATATTCTTTTGAAAATTTAGTATCCATAGGTGCTGGCGTGGCTGTGTGGTAAGAAATTTGCTTCCCAACCACATGGTTCCGGGTGCAGTCTCACTGCATGGCACCTTGGGCAAGTGTTTCCTTCTGTAGCCTCGGGCCGACCGAAGCCTTGTGAGTGGATTTGGTAGATGGAAACTGAAATCCTGTTATTATATATATATATGTGTGTGTGTGTGTGTGTGTGTGTGTGTGTGTGTGGCTGTCTTTGTCCCCCCACCATCGTTTGACAACTGATGTTGGTGTGTTTACGTCCCCATTATCTAGCGGTTCTGCCAAAAAGACCGATATAGAATAAGTACTGGGGTAAATTTGGCTGACTAAACCGTTTATGGTGATGTCCCAGTATAGCTGCAGTCCAGTGTGTGAAACCAGTAATAAAGCAAACGAATCGTCCTTTTTAAGAGACCAATAATACAACCGTTAACTTGGTCCTAACATTCTTAATGTAGTGAATATTTTAAAAATAAATATGGTTTATAAATTAAATTTTACTGCTGTAGTGGGGAGAAAAGAAGAGCATTAGGCTAATAATTCATTCTGTTCAAGACAGATGCAGTGGGATACAGCTTCTAAATATAAATTAATTAAAATTGAAAACAAGCATTCAATTTTAATGTAGTAAGCGTGTCTGGCCTTTAGTAATTTTATAATTTAATTAAATATTTGATAATTAATCTTAGACTGAAAGTTGAATACATTTATATATTCAAATTGTAAATGCAGGTATTGTGAAAACATGTGGCTTACTGACAAGAAGTGTAGGACCTAAGGTTGTGAAGTTATAGTTTCGGCTTTGGGTAGGTAGGGTAGAAGGATCGGCGAGCGCGCTCTGTTCTTAACCCATAAAGCGCTGGGATTTGCATTTATATAGCATGGACTGCTGAGCACATTTTATGAAAATGAGACTACCGTGCACACATAAAATCAAAAAATTGTTCAAATATCTTAGTATATAATGGTGGCATGTTTTACATCATCTGAAAAGTCAGTTGAACTATTAGTCCTTTTGCATTCTGAGGGGTATCGGAGCGTTTGAGTGACATTAGACCCCCAACAAACGCCCATAAATTAAATGCATCTATCTGGGCCACGATCGTGACCCGTCGCGCTTTGTGTTAAACAAGACACACTGTCACTTTTTGAATATGATTACCAGCGCCACCACGTGACGCCTCATTTTGTGGAAAGTCTTGTACAGTTAGCTAAACTGCTTGAAAACAGGATAATCCTGTTTGCATTCGGTGGACTTATATAAATACAAAGGCCATACGAATAGAATCAAAATTTTTTTTAATGTTAAGATCGAAATAGCAGTCAAATCTCAATCAAATTGCACCTTAGCAAGTTATACAAAGAAAAGGTTACATTGAATAATGTTTTCATATTTACCCCTGTAACGCTTTTGACAACAATTCTGCTCAACCAGAGATGGCCTGGGGCTGAACAGCCACAAATATGCTAGTCATCGTGTTCAAATCAAGAAAGAGTGGGTTCGAGTCTGTCACCAATTATCACTTCTGTGTCTCCTTCAGATGTCGTTTTTATCTAACTGCATTTACATTTTACTAAAATATAAGTAATCTACGTTCAGTCTTTGATCAGTCACCTCGTACTCCAAACTTTCAAATTAATTACTGAAGAAAATTTAATTTTTACTATTAAACTAAACTTGAGAATTTTCTAAGATACACTAAACAAAAGTAAATTCCAATAACATATGCCAAGATGGAAACTTAATAAAGACACAACATTCAAACAGACGCAGAAATTTGTCGCCATGCTTATTACTTAGCTAGCAACATCTAAACTGCTAGATACGTTCATGGATGCTGCATAAATTATAGACGTACCCACATCTTAATATTTTGTTTATTATCATTATTATTGCTACTAAATTCCGTCGTGGTCGACTTTGCTTATCACCCAGTCAAATAATGGTGTCGATGTAATCGACTTGTCACCTCCTCCAAAATTGCTGGCTTTATGCTAAAATTTGAAATCTTTATTAGTATTATTGTTATTATTATTTAGGTGGTGAAAAGTGTCAAGCTGGCAGAAACGTTATCACATTAGGCAAATGTTTGGAGGCATTTCGTCCGTATATACGTTCTTAGTTCAATTTCTGCCGAAGTTGACTTTGCATTTCACTCCTTTCAGGGTCGATGTAATCGACTGATCCCATCCACCGAAACTGCTGGCCTTGTGCCAAAATTTGAAATTGTTATTTAGGCGGCGAGTAGGCAGATTCGTCAGCACGCTGGGCAAAATGCTTAGCGACATTTCGTCCGTCTTTACGTTCTGAGTTCAAATTCCTCCGCGGTCGACTTTGCCTTTCATCCTTTCGGGGTCGCAAAATTAAGTACCAGTGAAACACTGGGTTCGATGTAATCGACTAGTCTCCTTCTCCAAAATTTCAGGCCTTGTGCCTTTAGTAGAAAGGTTTAAATAAAGTGGCGATCTGACAGAATAGCTAAAACGTTAGAAATAATACTTAGCGGCATTTCCTCCGGTTTTACATTTTGTGTTCAAATTCCGCCGAATTTCCTTTACTTCTTTCGGGGTAGATGAAATAAGTACCAGTTGAGTACTAGAATTCATGTAATAGACTTAGACCTCCTTCGAAATGCTTTGGCTTTAATGCTTATAGTACGAAGAATTGTTGTTGTTGCTGCTGCTGCTGCTGCTATGATAGTAGCTGTTTTGTTGTTGTTAATTCTTTCTCGGCAAACTTTACAGAATCAATATATTTTTTGAACTCCATATTTTTCTCATTTCCTTTTCATCAAGAATGTTCTGGAAGACAGATAAAACCTAATAAAAAAAACATTCTTCTTTTATTATCACAATCAAACATTTCAATAGTCAAATATCTATGTGTCCACGTATAATATATGAATATAATATATGCATGCACGTATATATGTATGAATGTAGGTAGGTAGGTAGGTAGGTAGGTAAGGAGGTTGGTATAGAAAATTTTTACTACTTTATTTTTTTTTTGTTTTTTTTATTTACGTCAGTATTCGTAATGAATTATGTAATGCATTCGACATGAATCGGGAACTTAATATATCCAACTGTACTTTCTCACGTGATATTATTGACAGTGGAAATAAATATCAATCCATCTCTCTATCTATCGACTTCTATTCATGAAATTTAGTTGATATGCTATATAAACAACACTTATTTATTCGGTTATTTTATATAACATGTTATTAACAGTGACGGCGTCGGTGATGGGATTCATTGGTCCATTGAATATTTTTAACAGTGAGAGTGATTGAGGAGTATCTGTAATTCGGTGTAGAACAGATATTTCAAAGGACCTCGTTCGAGAAGCGCATGTTTTTCAATTGACAGCATTCGTTGATATATCTGCGAAAAATACACATACACACGCTAACACATATACACAAGCACACACAGATGTATATACATATATAAGTAGAAGATGCGTATACGGCAGTATATTAAATAAAGCTACGTAGTACTCAATACGATATGGTACTTTGGAATCATTCTTATTCAAAGCCTCGTCTTCGCAGATCTCTATTCTGGTTTAACGTTGCCGCTTTTGTAATACGAACCTTACAATATCGATCTGTAAAGATACAGATTTGAATTAAAGTTACACACACACACACAGATACTTTTAATAAAATTACATTACTTTACCTTCGGTATTCGAGTACTATTTTTCCCATTTTGTTTTGCATTTATGCGCTTACTCGTGTGTTATATATATGTAACAAATGGAAAATTATAAACAGGGCAAATTTTAGCCATTTCTCCGCAGACTGAACAAAATGATGATGAACAACCTTAATCGATTTTCGAACCTTATTAGGTTCTCATCAGAGGCGTCTACATCATTCTGACAGTCTCCAGAGAAGCAAGCAGCCAGACTGTTTATATTCTCAACAAATGCAGCAGTTACTCTATAAAGAAGTCCCTAATTTGCACACCGAAAGTGTTTAACATTATAAATACCAGCGGCCTATCAACGGGAATCTTAGTCCACATAGTACCAAGGTATAATTATAAACGGGGCAAATTCTAGCCAATTCTCCTCAGACTGAAAAAATTATGAACAAAATAGATTTTCGAGCCTTATTGGGTTCTCATCATTCTGACAGTCTCCAGAGAAACAAGCAGACAAACTGTTTATATACTCAACAAACGTAGCAGTTATATATATATATGTGTGTGTGTGTCACGAGATTTCGACACAGTCTATCAAATTCCTTTTCCAAAGTAAACTAGATAAAAGACACTTACTCAAAGTGCTGCGACTTAGGGATGGAACAGAAACTACGTAGTTGCAAAGTACACTTCTTAACCGTACTGCTATAATTAAGGCCTAGCAAGCATCAGGTTACAACCTTTATCTCTTTATACAGTTTATCGTTTTCTATCTTCATCTCTTCCTATAATCCCACATTGACTCAGCCAGACATTTACGAATCAATATTCAATCATTACGTGACTGGTACTTATTTTCTGAAACCCAGAAGGATGAAGGCAAAAATCATCCTAGCTTCATTTGAACTTGGACCACAAAGGGGCCTGGCTAAATATCGCAAGGTATGTGTGCATGGCATTTTACCATTTTTGAGAACACACTTCCCTTCAGCATTTCAGCCAATGACAATGGAAATTTTCCAAGGGATGTTTTCTGCTTGAAGAACAAGTAGTTAAGTGTGAGTTCACATAATTAGTATAGCGGACTAAAGAAGACCTTTATAAATCAAGTAAAATAACACTTCTGTTGATAAGAAAATGTAGTTAAGAGAGGACTAACATGATTAGTATAGGGAATCATAGAAGAAATGTTAATCGATCGAAATTACATCTGTGTTAATAAGTAAAAAAACATTTCTCATTAGGACTGGTAAGGGAACGAACTCCTAAATTTAAATTGATTAAAAATCAAATGAAGGCATACAGTGGGGAGTGGTTGTGGGATAGGAAATTCAGTGACAACTCCAGTGTGCTGCCTCATGTAGTGTCATTATAGCGTACAAGAGGAAAAAGATGTTTACGAATGGGACCTCCAGGTACTTTAAGGGCTCCTAACTCGATCGTAATGCCTCGCCAAATTTGTAGCTTAATGAACACAGGATTTCGAAAGACCCATTGATGCCAATGCATTGAAACTGGGCAACTCATAGAAGTCTACGTTGTGGTTACCAACATCTTATATACCACGGTTCTCTGTACCCCACAGGAAACATTTACCTCACTCCTCGCACAAAGAAATGTTATCTAATAAATACGGATTAATTCGATGACCCATTCCCTCTCTTTTATATCCTCTCTTCTCTTCTACACTATTCATGAACTTCAATCCATCCTGGAACCTACACATAACCCACTACCGTGAAAATTATATCTTTTATTCCTCCCTAAAACAAATCTCTCAATCCCCTCACTTCTTTATCTCCCTGTCTCTATCTCTCTGACCCTCTCATATCTGCTATCCAGTCTACACTTCAACTGTTCTTGTTTACTCGTTTCAGTCTTATCAGTCCTCTTCAGCAAAGACTACTCCAACATTTATTTATGAAATTAAGTGGATAAAGGTGGTGAGTTGACAGAGTCCGTAGGGCGTCAAACGATATGTTTTGTGATTTTATTCTAATACTTTGCCTTCTGAGTTCAAATTCCACCGTGGTCGATTTTGCTTTTTATCTTTTTGAGGTCGGTAGAAACGTTAAAGCATCGGATGAAATGCTTTGCAGTATTTGTTCTTGCTATTTGCGTTGAGAATTCAAATTTCTCCGCAGCCTATTTGGATGGCGACTTAATCCTCGGGCGAATTAAGACCACAACCTGACCCTTGGGTGCGTTTAGTAGGATCCACTCTTCTGCAGCATTCGGGGCAGACCCCGATCAAGGGATACCCTCCTCCTTCCCTCACATGGGTCTGAGAGACCTTGTAAAGGACTATGGGCCCTAGGTACTACTCTTCATTCCTGACTAAAATATACTCACTATTAAGCAAATCAGAATAATGACATTCGAAAATATTCAAAGGATGCTTCCTGCGTGAAGAACATATACTTTAGTGCTGAATAACATATTTAATATAGGATAGGTTTGGATGGGAAGAAAAGGTTAAGGTTAATTAAAGAATCGTTGTAACTGGGAGTGTTGTTGATATCTAAGTGAGTTGGATGGTGAAGAGAATGGATTATTTGTAAGTACATTCCCCAACTTTCAGTGTAAAGCGTGTAAATGGGATGCAGTCTGGAAAGCATACATGGGTTGGAGACAGAGGGTGAGAGAGTTGTGCAAGAATAAAAGGTGACCACCACACTTTTTATTCAGGGTTAGACTCAAGATTGGACTGAAATTCATGGATGTTGGTACAGAAGAGGAATTTGGTTAAAGAAGTGGTTTTTGTTACATTTTTTAAATTGAAAATGTTCGTGTTGATGATGGAAGTGGTGGAGGGATCGGTAAATATTTCTTGCAGGAACAAGGGAATCGTGGTTAGTGAGTTGCTGTTAAACTACTACACGGATCTCGGCGAGTAGCCCAATTTAAATTCATCGCCCTAAAATTGGCTCGCCCAAATCCTGTGCAGACACAATCACTGAAGCATAAATTTTTGAAAGCTTTAACATTTAGTTTGGGATCCCTATACTATTTGGAAAACCCACGTGTACCCTATAATGCAACAAATTCATCTAAATACACCCAACATTCAAATATCAAAGTGTGAAACCGAACAAGACATTCGGCCTACCATCTCCTCATAAAAGGAGATTATTTATTTCATCAGGGCTTTAACACAAGAGGGACTGCCTTACGGGACTCTTTGCATCCACTGCCATGTGCTTGTTATTTTATTTCAGATCAAATAAGCTCCTAAGCGAATTGTGGAGTGTGCGACTGTAGATGTGTTTCTCTTAAATACATTAAGAATAATATTCCTAATTTTTTACTGAATTTTATTACGTTTACTAAAATAATTAAGCGAAAGATCAAGTTCTATTTGATGATAAGTTTATATGCGGCTCCATTTGTTAATAGTTATTACAATAATCATCCTTGACTCTGATGTACTTTGATTTGATTTCAAGCATTATGTTACACATCTTTTTTCATCTTTTTCGTCACAACTCGTTTTAATGTCTCATTATTCTATTGATATTTAAATTTTAAAATAACTGCTGTGGTAATTCAAATGAATATAACATTTTAGAAACATATAGATATCAAAAACTATTTAATGAAAATATAATTTCATTCATAAAAATACTTCGTAACCTTTTCATGATAATTTCTTCAAATTTTACTAAATTTTTCAAAAGTTCTTTTTAACGAGAACAAAACCGATTATAACAATGTTTTTAAATGTAAAAATAAAAATCAATAGTGCTTCTAAATGTTTCTCTTTTCTTTATGAAGCACATCTTCAAAAACACGGTTCCTTTAAGATCTTCAAATACATCATTCTTACAACATCTTTAAAACATGCGATTCAGTGAAAACATTTTTTAAGATTAAATATGATGCTTAATTTAGAAATTCATGAGATTTTTTTTTTTCAGATTTAAAAGAAATATTTGAAAATTGATTTAAAACGAAGTAAGGCTAAATTTGTGAAATGATGCGTAGACAAAACATCGGTGAACTGTTTTAAATTGATATAACTTGAATAAATGTTCAACAAAGAAGCTAAGCTTCCTTTTTTGTACGATACAGTCGGCTCAAAGTTATTGTGCTTATTCATCATATAGTTTCGACTTCAAACATTTATTGAACTTTCAACAGAATTTTTAAAGCGGACTGTTTATCACAAATGTTTTTTTTTTCTTTTGTGAAGAATAAAAACGTTTCAATAAAACTAGTCTTTTAGTATTTATACCATTTCGTTTGTTGTTTTGTTAAAACCAGCAACATTTATACAAAAAGTCATTTTTTTAATCTATATCTTTTCGTTAGATAATATTTTAATTAATATATTTCACCTCTTTTCCTAACAGTCCTGTTTTCTATAAAACTATATTATGACAGTAATGGTGTATATATTGGTCTATATTATGGTGCATATAATGTTGTCAATGAAATGCAGTATAATGTCTCCTCTTTCACAACGAACAACAATACCAGGGTAAAAATGAAGTAAAATGAGATGAAAATAAACCAATGTGTCTCATAGTATTTTTTTTTTACATTGTATATACTTTTATAACGAATTATCTTCAAAACATCCAGAAACACCATCGAATGTGAGAGGCAAATTAATATTAAGAGGGCAATACGAAATATTAATCGTTAATATCGGCGAAGATATCTGAATCTATGAGTTCATCTCAGGAAATATGATCTTACATGAAACGTAAATAATTGATTATAAAATGATTATAAACAAAATAGAAATATTATTTCGCGACTTTTAAGATTAATAGGGGGATAAGGCAATCATACTTATCAGTTGGTGAATCAAATTAATCTCTCTCTCTCTCTCTCTCTCTCTCTCTCTCTCTCTCTCTCTCTCTCTCTCTCTCTCTCTCTCTCTCTCTCTCTCTCTTTTATCTCTCTCTCTCTCTCTCTCTCTCTCTCTCTCTCTCTCTCTCTCTCTTTTTATCTCTCTCTCTCTCTCTCTCTCTCTCTCTCGCTCTCTGTGTAAATTATTCAGTCGTGTTTTCCGAAAGAGTTTCTATTGTAGGAAGAGAAAAATTATTTGTCAACCATTAACTCTAATCTTGGTCGAATTCTCCTGAAAATTGCGTATAACCCACTTTATGGGAAATACATCATATACCACACAACCACATAGTTATTCAGATGTTAGCAGGGTATTTGCTTTTAATCAAGTTTTAAATGATACGTCGTTGTTATTTCCTGTGTGATGGATCAGACAGAATCATCTTAACTATTATAAGAATATCCATTCAATTTATTGATCCCTTGGATACATGAGTATGTATAAATTCTATACATTCTTACACACGTATATACATTTATACGTACAGCTACATACACATGCATATATACATTCATTCTTTTGGCGGTGCTATTTAAAGCAGAAATTTTGTACTTCCTGTTTATTTCTCCTCTGTCGTGAAGAAATTGACTGTGGCAAGACCTGGTAAAAGATGGGCCATGCTTGGAATGTAAATAACCGGGATAAATTTTATTTCACCAACGGTGACCCTAATTCTTCATTATGAGTTGAGCCGACATTGTAAAACAAACCATGTATATGTATTATGTATGCATGCATGTATGCATGTTCGTACATATGTATGTGCATACGAATGCATGATTATACATGTACATGAACATGATAAATATGTACACTACATATATGAATATTTTTATATACATTTACTTATATTTACATACTCATAATTGAACATATTTATAAGTATATATATGTGTGTACATACATACATGCATGCATAGAAACCATATACGCAGATAGAAGATATTCGCAAGATTGAGTGGCTTTATATACAGACTAAAGATATAAACTTATCCCAGACAATTTCGGTTTAAAATTCCATTTATTATTACCATTATTATTATTGAAGTCGATGTGCTGGAAGAAGAGTTACTGCACCGGACAAAATTCTTTGCGGCATTCGTTCTGAGTTCAAATTCTTCCGAGGTCGATTTTCATCCTTCCGCGGTCAGTGAAATAAGTACCAGTTGAGCAACTAGATTCGATGTAATCGACTGACTTCCTCACCTAAAATTTCAGGTCATGTATCCGAGTTCCTTTGCCGTAGGTGTCGGGAAGACACTCGGCAAGAAATGAAAACAAAATTGAAAGAAGAGGTTAATAATAACAGTAATAATAATAATAATAATAATAATAATAATAATAATAATAATAATAATAATCTTTTCTACTCTAGGTACAAGGGCCAGAAATTTTTGGGGAGCGGGGGCCTGTCAATTAGATCGACCTCAGTGCGCAACTGGTACTTAAGTTATCGACCCCGAAAGGATGAAAGGCAAAGTCAACCTCGGCGGAATTTGAACTCAAAACGTAAAGACAGACGAAATACCGCTAAGCATTTCACCCGGCGTGCTAACTTTTCTACCAGTTCGCCGCCTTAATAATAATAATAATAATAATAATAATAATAATAATAATAATAATAATAATAATAATAATAATAATAATAATAAAAATAATAATAATTGTTGTTGTTATTATTATTATTATTACTATTATTATTACATTCTACTTCTCAGAGCTCTCGGTCATAGTTGTTCTGGTTGATTTCGTGGGAGCGGACAGCAGCCTGTTACCAGAGTTCTCTCAGGATCGGTTTCCGCAAATTATAAGACTTGGTACTTAGAGTATGGTGGAAGATATTCAAGACCCAAGCAAAAATCCTAGCTGTCCCCAGTAGAGTATATTATTATTATTATTATTATTATTATCATCATCATCATCATCATCATCATCATCATCATCATCATCATCATCATCATCATCATCATCATCGTGCGCATTACGATTTTGCTTACCAAACTAAATACTGAAATAATACACATCTAAAACTCTGCTCTAAGAAAAGAAAAAAGACCTTGTAGAAAATATACAGGAAACGAAGCAAAGATTACTTTATATAACAAATCAAAACACTAAACTATTCATTTCTACACATACAGTAATTAAATATCGTCAAAATTCGAATTCAAAGAGGGTAGACAATGGGAAATAGAACATATTCAATAGTAAGCTTTGTTATCTTTATTGTGTCACCTATTATTATCGAATTCGATAAACTGTTTTTATCTGCTTTTCTTTATCTTTTTTGCAGTTATATCAAATGAAGGTTTGTCTGATCTAAGTACATCCTTGTTGCTATGGCCACACTATTTTCTTCTCTTCGCTCAGCTTTTTCAACACCTTTCATTATTTTTAATACGCCCTTGCATGATATTCATCTTTTTTCATTAATATATATATATTTTTTTTAAATCTTTTTTTAAAATATAATTGATGGATGGCACTATTTTACTTCGCTTTATCGTATCACTCTCACTACTTTTTTCTTACTTTTCCGTAATAGGATTCTCAATATTCCGATAACATTACTTGTATGTAAATTACGCACTTTTGCACACTTTAGCACACTTGGTTCATAGTTCATATATATATATATATATATATATATATATATATATATATATATATATATACACCGATATGTATATATATGTGAGCATACATACATATATATTTATATATATATATATATATATATATATATATATATATATATATATATATATATATATATATATATTTATGATGCACTTTCGGTTTCTACAAGGAGAGAACTTATGATTGGTAAGACATTAGGACATCGGCTCTCAGAGAAGAAGAAACGGATAAATACATGTTTTCTGCCGTTTGAGATCGGGAATGTATTTATCCGGTTATATCAAATACACTAATATGTTATTACATGCTGAATCCAAAGCTTGCTGTGCTAAAGTATCTGCATATAATCGTAAAGTGTAACTTACTATTATAAGCTATATAATATCATGGCATACCGTAATGATATTCGAGAACCAGATTCAAGTGATTATTTAATGGTGACGTACAAATAAATATAGAAGCACAAAAACACATAAGAAAACAAACTTACATGTACACATACATGTACACACACACACACATAAACACATACACAAATGCACACACAGAGAAGTATGCACATCTATCCCTATACACAACGGAAGAGGTTATAAATTGCATATGTATTACGAATGATGACGAAGTCATAAAACAATTACTTGCAATGGCATATATATATGATGCGTGTGTGTGTGTGTGTGTGTGTGTGTGTGTGTGTATGTGTGTGTGTGTGTGTATGTGTGTGTGTGTGTGTGTGTGTGTGTGTGTAAAAGGCGCACTAACCTGAGCTCAAGGAAATTATCTACGATCACACTGGACTTCTGAATGTACACGAACAGGTTAATTATTACTATACATGATATATAAGTGTGTGTGAGTGTTTTTGTGTGTATGTGGGTATGTATGTATTCATATGCATATATATGTATGTATGTATATATATACAGAGAGAAAGAGACACACACACACACACACACACAGCTATATATATATATATATATATATATATATATATATATATATATATATATATATATATATATATATATATATATATATGCATCTATATTTATTTATTTATGCTAATATTCGAGCATTGTTTGTAAGCAGTAAGCAGTACGTTTGATACATGTTATACATAAATAGCATGTGTGTGTGTGTGTGTGTGTGTGTGTGTGTGTGTGTGTGTGTGTGTGTGTGTGTGTTTGTGTGTGCAACCGTACATATCTAGCTACCTATATTCATACATATGCATACAAACATTCATGCATACACATAGAATTATCACAGTCTTACCATTATACTTAGTCTTAATAGAACCATAACACAAACTAATTGAGCTTAGCATTCAATGATAAGCAAGCTGTTCATATAAATTCTTTGTTTACCCATAAATTCCTACTTCCGGAAACCTGAAAGAAGGAAATATTTCTTAAAACTAACTATAGAAATGCTGCTTCCATTATTTTTACTTTTTTTATCTCTAGCTTTTTTTCTTATAATTCTTTCCTTTTATTGAAAAAAAAGACATATATCATTAATTATGTGCTGTTATAATGAACGTCAATTTATGAATAATATCTTTAATTAGCACCTCTGCTTCGCATTCTTTTACTCACTTTGTTAATTATAGAAATATCATTTCCCTCATTAATATTAATTGAATGCAGTTGATGGTGTAGTTTTCGATTTCACAATAATATTGCTCGCTCAATTAATCGCATATATCTGGAGTATGTTTTGAAGTGCATATTGGAAATGTTTATGTCTTTATATACATAATGGCTCGTTTAATTATGATATTTAAACATGTCCAATCATCTCTCTCTCTCTCTTTCTCTCTCTCTCTCTCTCTGTCACACACACACTCCCTCCCTCTCTCTCTCTCTCTCTCTCTCTCTCTCTCTCTCTCTGTCACACACACACTCCCTCCCTCTCTCTCTCTCTCTCTCTCTCTCTCTCTCGCTTTCTCCTCTCTCTTTCCTTTTCTTTCTGCATACATTTGATACTTCTCCTTCAGTTCTTAAATGTTTCTTCAAGCCCAATGGACTGCATTGCTGTCTAATTATTCCTCGTTTAACGTCTTGAACTCGCGAAAGCACTTCAGTGGGGAAGATTTTGTTTGGAAAACGCAAAAACGGGTGACCATATGGTGTCTTGTGTTTACGACTCGCTAATTGGTAGAAACATCTTTAGTTTTAGCAGTAAAGAAAACCCATGAGACCGCTCGATTTTACGCCTGCCAGGAGTTTAACCAAATGAAATCTCGCCTGCTACAGTGTACTCATGGATTCAAAGGGCTAATTTCTAGATTGGAATACTGGTGGAAGTCTCTATGGGTAATTCATTCTTTCATGGTTGGTGGTTGATAAAATAATTGCCAATTAATTACTGGAATTAATAAGGAGGCGAGTGGGCAAAATCGTTAGCACGCCGAACGAAATTTTCAGCGGCTTTTCTTCCGGCTTTATTTCTGAGTTGTAATTCTGCTGAGATTGACTTTACCTTTCACCCTTTCGAAAATTATAAAATAAGTATCAGTCGAGTATTGGGGTGGATGTAACCGACTAGCCTTTTCCTCGAAAATATCAAGCTTTGTTCCTATATGAGAATGAATTACTGGGATTAATCAATCGCTGCTACAAATCAATATATTGTTAAACAACTTATACTACCAGGCTTCTTTTGAAAAAATTGTGGAGACATTTCTTTAAGTATATATCGTTAGTTATGTAAAACACACCAACAAGACACACAACACTAGTGGTACGCTACTAAATAAGGAATATGAAGACTCTACGTGGGCGCTAGAGATGCCAGAAGTCTTTATTTAAGTATCTCTTTAAAAGGAAAACTTCGTATGCATCTAATGATATAGACTAGTTCTTTCGGGGGAAATGCATACGTTGATCAGAGATAGAGATTGGCCCTATGCAAAGCCCCTTATTTCTAAAGGTTATCAGACACAAGCATGTCTTGATGTTTTCAGGCGTTCGGTACCACTGTGTGGCACTTTGGGCAAGTAGCTTCTGCTATAGCCTCGGGCCGACCAAAGACTTGTGAGTGGATTTGGTAGGGGAGAAACTGAAGGAAGCCCGTCGTGTGTGTGCGTGCGTGCGTGCCTCTGTGTGTGTGTGTGTGTGTGTGTGTGTGTGTGTGTGTGTGTGTGTGTGTGTGTGTGTGTGTGTCTATTTTGTATCTTTGTGTCTGTGTTTACACCCCACCACCGTTTGACAACCAGTGATTGTGTTTTTACGTCCACGTAATTTAGCTATTCAGCAGAAAGCGATCGATGGAATAAGTACCAGGATTTAAAAACAAATAAGTACTGGGGTCGATTCATTCGACTAAAGAAATCCTTCAAAGCGGTGCCCCAGCAAGACCATGATCTAAAAGGTAAAAGAATTCTATTAACATCTCCCCGTTATGAGTTACATGCTATGGCTGTCTGTTGCCGAAGAAGGTAGATCATTCAATGAAAAATTCCATGACGAAATGAAGGCATATGTCAGTCTCAGTGATAAGCTCCCTGGACTGATGCTGCAGACAGCACTTATCGTCGCCAGATCTGTACAAAGGAGTGTCGGCCCCTAACAAAACTGAAAAGCCACATTCGTGCAACTAATGTTTTAAGAGAACAATCGTCTAGCGATAGTTTTCCTCGAAATTGAGTTGCAACCATCAGTATTAAGTACTTGATGCCTGAAGACATCATCATCATGTTGATTACGGTTTCAATGTGTTTTTTTTTTTATAGACCTCCTCATTTAATTCTGACCTGGAGTCAAGATACAACGATGATACTGGTAACAAAAATAGCAGCTCACAATTTACATTGTTTATATCTAAACTCAATGCAGTGACTTGGGCTTCAAACAATCCAGTCAAGAGAATCCCCTAGTGTTTTTTCTATGAAATGTCTGTGTGAAATATATAATTTGGAATAGAGAAAGTCGTCCTTACGAATGCTAGATTATCGACTACAGATCTATATTCCAATCAAATCAATGATCGTCTTTAAGTTAATGTAATATTCGGGAAAATATCATAATGGCTATCACAAGCTTCAACTTTCCTTTTCCGTATGGTCGCTAGAAGTCTACGTAAAAATCCTTATAGAAAATAAGATGTATCCCAATATAAGGTAGCATGTTGGCAGAGCTGTTAGTGTATCAGATAGATTGCTTTGCACTAATCGTTCCGAATTCAAATTTCGTCAAAATGAAGCTTGTTTTTCATCATTTCGAAGACGATAAATAAAATACCAATTCTGAACTGAGATCGGTTCGTTTCTTTCTCCTTGTCTATCTGTTTTTTTTTTCTGCGGGAAATTGGCTTTGACCAAATCTAAAGAAGGGTGAACTTCGCAAGACCTAAAAATATCTAAAACGCACCTTATTTCAGGATAGTGCCCTTCCCACTTAAGGAGTTGAGGGCACATAGCAAAGCATGTACTCCTATATATCGCACAGTAACAAACGTATACAAATGAGTCTAATGCTCAGCTTACACTAAAAAACTATGATGGTTGAGAAACTACACCCAAGGCACCTAGTCTGAGTAAAACGTTTTATTGAGAATATGTCGAAAAGTATGTAAACACTCCCATTATTTTGAGGTGATGCAAACATGGTTAGTTATATAACTAGTTGAATTTAATAGAGTAATAATATTTACTGTAATAGTATTTACTGTATAAAACTTGATATGAAAGGCAGAGTCCATAACAACGTTGTTTGAAATCATAAACGTGAATTTCTGAACTATTCGCTGCTAAGTAAATGTGTATGTTTGTGTGTGTGTGTGTGTGTGTGTGTGTGTGTGTGTGTGTGTGTGTGTGTGTGTGTGTGTGTGTGTGTGTGTGTGTGTGTGTGTACAGAGAGAGAGAGAGAGAGAGAGAGAGAGAGGTTGTCGGATTGGTAGATATATATATATATCTACCAAGATATATATATATATATCTACCAAGATTATATATCTACCAAGATATATATCTACCAAGATATATATCTACCGAGATATATATCTACCAAGATTATATATCTACCAAGATATATATCTACCAAGATATATATCTACCAAGATATATATCTACCAAGCACAATAAGGATTTCACCAGTTCCAATACCTCAACTTTAGCACTGCTCTCAAAACTTCCATTTTGTTTGAGAATTTTAAGTAGAGGTAAACTTTACCTTCAAAGAAATCTGACAAATCGTTCGTCTTTGACATATTTCTCCCAAGAAAAATCTGTTTATTCATAAATTATTCTATTATTCAAAAGTCTTTCAGACTTACTGTCGTTCTATTATTCATTTGAAGTAATCTTTCATCTGAATCTTTGTTCATCAATAATTATGTTGCTCTGTACTAAATATTATCTTTGGGATAAAGGAATTAGCCTTATTGATCCTAAAATAGCCGAACAGTAATTTAATTTTAAATCCTCGACAGGATAAAAATGTATATAAAATAGAATACTTTTATGAGAATCGGGTTTCTATCAGCAGCGTCTTGGACTCAAGAGTATATCGCATCTAATAGATCTTCAGGAAACTCTTCAAATCTGTCCGACTACGTCTATAAATTCCACTTTTAAATTGAAGAGAGTTGGGAATGGTGACGATCGAATGGACTTTTTACTGACCACGTCAAATACAGCTGGGCTTAAGTGTATGTATAAACAGAATATCTTGAGAAACTTTTAAGGTAATGGATTACATTACTTTTCCCACACGGGAATGAGTGACTTTCGGTAATTGCAAGCCAACGACGAAAGTTCTACATGGTTGTTTGGCTTGCTAGGAATATCAGCTAAATCGCCCTCAAAATACACATAGCATCTTAAATAAAATGAAAATAATACCTTGTCCAAAATTGTGGCAGTCATGTACATATACACAAAAAGATGAGACAATCAAGAAGAAACATCTTTCTGCTCGGCGAAAGTTGACCTAGGACTGAAAAACAACACCGCTCCACCAACCGCCATGACTGACTTCGTCTTTGATCTTTCCGGAATTGAAAAAACAAAAGCACCAGTCACATACTAGCGTTTATTTAATACTCAACCCAAATTTAAGCACTTTTCCCTACAAACAAATCATTGTTTCCAGATCTTTACATTCTGAGTTCAAAACTCGTCACGGTTAACTTTGCCTTTTATCCATCCAGAGCGATAAAACAAAGTACCTATCAAGCACTAGAATCGAAGGTACTGACTTATATCTAGTCCCTAAAAATTGCTGGCTTTGTGCCTATGTGAGAAGCAATTTATTTTGTTCCGACTCTTTACATCTTAACATCGGCTGTTAACGTTGCCTTGCTAATTAATATACTTTTGGTTGTTCTTCACAGATACATTTATATCAATTAGAACACTCATATCATTGAAGAAGCAAAATTTTCACCTGGCCTGTTTGATTCTAGCTTTCTGTTAGTTTGAACAAAAAGTTCCATAGAACTGAGATGTGATCTTTTTCAAGTACTGGAGTTGAATTGTGTTCCCACCATTTTCTATGATGGGGCAGATCTACATCTTTGTAAATTACCCAGTGGATGTATTGTGTGGTTCTATCATACCTGTTGAGATACTATGATGGAGACAATGTAGTCGATGGTTTCATACTGTTTTTTTTCTTTTGTTTACACTTTATATGTTGAGGTACTTCCATTCTTTAAAATGTTGGCCCGATAGCTTCTTGTAGGTAGGCATAGATCCTGAGCTGCTATGATTAACTATCCGGGCTCTGATTTTAAACCAGAGAACGCTAACCACAGATGAGTAAGAGATTTGTCAACATCACATCAGCATTGACAGCTCTCTCTAATTATTTACCATGAAGTGGTTCTCTTCTGCCATTTACCAGTAAGATTATTTAAGGCTGCGTTTTTAGTGAGGGTTTCCATGTGTTTAACTGTTACTCTGCTTCTTCTGGGACTTCTTATGTTTGAAATTATCGTAAATATTTTCTTGCTTCTTTTATTATTGAAAATAATTGTTTATTGATTTCGTACTTTGAAACAATTTTTAGCATCCAACGCTCGGAGTTTTTCATAAGATAGTTTGGGCTAATCGTGGCAATTTTCATTGAAAATTTAAGACGTAGGAGTCCACGGCTTCCTTTCCTTCTTGGTAAGTAGAGTCGTTCCGTGTCTGTTTTAGGGTAGTGCATTCTATTGATTGTAAAACTTTTCCAATTTTTTCTATCAGACTTACAGATTTCAGCACTTGACCAGTTAATTATGAAGAAATTATAAGTTACGAACGGTACGGCTGAAGAATTAATTGCTTTTATTCTGTTCCTTGCGTTTAGCTTTATCTTGAGTATGTTTTTACCCTTCGCTTACATTCTTTTCTGATCTTTTCCCTCATTGTTGAGTGTTTGGGTCTATCGTCTTCATATTTTCGTATGTATAACCTTCCTCTGGTTGTAACTCCTCTATAGCAATTTGATGACCATGTTCAACGTTGAATGATTTTGAGAGTTTCCGTCTGGTGAAGGTAGCTTTCGTGCATTTATTAAGGCCAAATTCCAACCTAATGTCATCACTAAACTGTTTTACAGCTGATTGTAGGCCTCGTAGTCGTTGATAATTTTTTGCGAAGAGCTTTCAATCATCCATGTAAAAAAGATGACCTGTGGTTTTCTCATAAATTTTATAGTCATGTTGTGTAACATGGAGTAATCTGGCTAGATAAAAGAATAGTGATGATACAGAATCACCCTTAAAAATACCACACGAGATCTTAACCCCTCACATTCAGAAATTTCTTCTCATTGTTCAAATTCAGTGTTGTAGTCAGTGATTTCGCACTAATAGACAGAAAGTTTCTTTAACTAGGTGATATGTTATGTTATCAGACATTTCTTGATCCAGCTATGTGGTAGACTGTCGACAACTTTTCCATAGTCTACCAAAGCTATTGATAAGTTCTTCCGCTGGTTGTGGCAATCTTCTAAATCACCTTATTGATGAGAAGCTGATTTTTACAGCCATAAGACTCATGTTTACAGCCTTTTTTCCTCATTGGGGAAGGTGTCATTTTCTATAAAGAAGTTGAACCCGTATTCAGTCAAAGTAGATGTAGATACACATAGTTAAGAGGGTGAGTAGTCTAGTCAGTAGTCCATGGTTTTCTGAGAAGGCATTCAACCAAAAATTAGGAGACTTCCATTTACTTGATTTTTCAGAGAGCAGATCTTACATCCTGACTCAACCCACTTTTTCTCTTCTAAATGGACTGAGTCAGTATAATCAGTCAATCCAAGGAGCATTTTTACTGTTTTCTTTTTTTCTTCTTCACAGATTCTACTCCAAAATTCCTGTACTTCGTTTCTGGACTGTTTTAGAATATGTTGTCCTTGAAGAGCCTAATGCATTTTTCATATCGTGATATGCGGACACATTTAGAAGAAACCTTTCGCTTGATAGTTTCTATAGTTGTGTCAATGTCAAACTAGATTTTATATTATATTTTCTCGTCAATTTTCCTATTTTAAATGGTTTGATATTCTTCCCAGATTTGAAGTTTTTTTAAACATCCTATGTCAGGTCTAATTCAATTTCTTGATGAATTCACTGTTGCCAAGCAGTCTGTCTGTGGAGATACTTTCGTTTGTTTGTTTGTTTTTCACCACATAGGCTCATTAAAATCTTAGCAAAAGCATAGTAAAGGTGGCTGAGTTTTGTAACATCGATATCCTTAGTTGCAATTATGTCTTTAAAAGCAGTGCGAACATTATCAATTGCTTTCAGGCTTTGCTTAGAATTGTGAATTTTTTTAGAGAGTGACACGTTTATCCACACCGGTTCCCTTAATTTTCAGCCATTCAATTATGATTTGATCCTTCAGCTCATTTAATTCAGTTGGGTCAATTTGTACTTAACGATCATTATTATTAAGGCGGTGAGCTGGCACAATCGTTAGCACGCTGGACCAAATGCTTAGTGGTATTTCACCCGTCACTATGTCCTGCGTTCAAATTCCGCCGAGGTCGATTTGCCTTTCATCCTTCCGAAGTCGATAAATTAAGTACCAGTTGTGTACAGGGGATCGATCTTATCGACTAGTCCTCTCCCTGAAATTTCGGGCCTTGTACCTATAGTAGAAAGTATTATTATTTTATGTTTGACTTTTGTTTTGCATTTGTACAAGTTGGATCCAAGTCTCACCCAGAGACCTCAAGAGACAACAAGTTAGAAGTTCATGTAGGTGTTATGCCTAGGGTACCATATATTTGGATTTGTACAGTTTTGTTCTAGTGAATGTTTAAGAAACCATAAGAAAATTATGTGTTAGCTTTAAAATTTGAGATCACATAGACAGTATTTTACGTAGGATATGGGCAGTTCCCATGAGCACTATCTTTTGAACTTCAGCTATTTTGGGGTTTCCTGGTATCTGAGCTAGGTAGTAATCAGCCCGTTTCGCTGTCATTCCCAGGGCACCTATGACAATAGGTATTGTTTTCGTCTTCAGATTCCACATTTTGCTAATTTCTATTTCAAGATCTTTATATTTGCTCAGTTTTTGGTAGGTCTTGACAGATACGTTTATATCGATTGGGACAGTCATATCAATGAGGAGGCCTGATTTTTGTCTGAAGTCTTTCAGTATGATGTCTGGCCTATTTGCGTCTATCTTTCTGTCAGTTTGAATGGTGAAGTTCCAGAGGAGTGCAATGTGATCATTTTCAAGTACTGGGGGTGGTTTGTGTTCCCACCAGTTTTTATCATGGGGCAAGTCCAGGTTTTTGCATATTACCCAGTGAATATATTGTGCAGCTCTATTATGCCTGTTGAGATACTCTGTAGGCGCAAGCAGACTGCACATGGAGACAACATGATCGATGGTCTCATTTTGTTGTTGGCATATACGACATAATGGGGAGCTGCCGTTCTTTAATATGTTGGCCTGGTAGTTCTTTGTAGGTAGGCATTGATCTTGGGCTGCTATTATAAACCCCTCTGTTTCTGATTTCAAGCCAGAGGCCATTAGCCATTGATGGGTAAGGGCTTTGTCAATATCTGCATTATTCGCTCTCTTTGGGTATTTGCCATTGAGAGGTTTTCCATGCCATCTTTCAGTCATAATATCTAAGGCAGCAATTTTTGCACGGGTTTTCAAGCGCTTAGCTTTTTCTGCAGGTGTTTCTAGTTCGTCTAATTCTTGAATTTGTTGCAATTGGAATTCACTTAGATATTCCTTTGCCTGTTTTGTTACTGAGTAAGATGCTTTCTTGCTTTCATGTTTTAAGACAAGTTTTAGCATCCAGTCCTCAGAGTTTTTCAGATAGGTGTCTAGGCCAATTGTGGCTACCTTCATTGATAATGCCAGCTGTAGAAGTCCTCGGCCTCCCTCTTTTCTTGGCAGATAAAGACGTTCTATATCTGCCTTAGGGTGGTGCATTCTATGCATTGTCAACAGTTTTCGTATTTTTCTGTCAACATTACATATTTCAGTAATTGACCAGTTAACGATATTATTATTATTATTATTATTATTATTATTATTATTATTATCATCATCATTATTATAGTTGTTGTTGTTGTTGTTGCTGTTATTATTATTATTATTATTATCATCATCATTATTATAGTTGTTGTTGTTGTTGTTGTTGCTGTTATTATTATTATTATTATTATTATTATTATTATTATTATTATTATTATTGTTGTTGTTGTTGTTGTTGTTGTTGTTGTTGTTGTTATCATCATCATCATCATCATCATCATCATCAAGACAGTGAGCTGGCAGAATCGTTAGAGCGCTGGGAAAATGCTTAGTGGCATTTCGTCAGTCCTTACGTTCTGAGTTCAAATTCCGCCGGGATCGAATTTGCCATTCATCCTTTCGGGGTTGATGAAATAAGGACCAGTTGAGCACTGAGGGTCGATGTAATCGACTATCCCATCTCCCCAAAATTTCAGGCCTTTTTCCTATAACAGAAAGGATTATTATTATTATTATTATTATTATTATTATTATTATTATTATTATTATTATTATTATTATTATTATTATTATTATTATCATTATCATCATCATCATCATCATCAAGACGGCGAGCTGGAGAATCGTTAATATTCCGAGCAAAATGCTAGGCGACATTTCGTCTGTCTCACGATCTGAGTTCAAATGACGCCGAGGTCGACTTTGCCTTGCATCTTTTCCAGGGGGCAATGAAATAAGCACCAGATGAACACTGGAATCAACGTAATCGAGTTACCTCTTCCCATTACTATTATCATTATTATTATTATTGTTGTTGTTTTGTTGTTGTTATTAAGGCGGCGAGCTAGCAGACTGCCGAGTTTGACTTTGTCTTTCAGCTTTCAGGGTCGATAAATTAAGTACAAGTTGAACACTGGGGTCGATGTAATCGACTCATTTCCTCCCCCAAATGGCTGCCCTTGTGGCAAAATTTGAAACCATTCTTTTATTATTATTATTATTATTATTATTATTATTATTATTATTATTATTATTATTATTACTCGCCACAGCGCTTTGTTACATATGTTTCTATGATAAATTTTACGGCGAATAAAACGTATTATTGATTGTTGGAAGGGAACGGGGATAGAAAGACTTCTGGTATGTGTGGCGGACATAGATGAGAAAGAATTTTCTTATGTCTCCCTTTTTAATGTAAAGGCGGTATGGTCTGATTTGAGAGACATTTGGCCGTTATTTTCAGCAAGTTAAGCAACAGCTGAATTATTGTTTGTTTACCAAGCCCTGGCAGATCTGATAGTAAAAATAGTGCTTTGCCATAAAGAGAAATATTAGCCATAACTACAATATCGTCTGTCCAAACATTTATGCATCTATAGATTTCATGAATAGCTAAAACAGTTAAAAGCAAATTTATAAAATTCCATGAAATTCTATAAAATTCTACAAAATTTGCGTAAACAAAACAGATTTATCATTTTTTAAATAGCTTTTTAAATTGGAAAGAGTGTTTTTCTTTACCCATCATTAAATATATTTTGGTTGATAATACCTCAGCAAATTATATTTATTTTAATGGGAATAAATACATTTCCACCAAGTACGAAGCTATTCGCAGAAAACTACCATAGCACGCTATGGAGAGCATCGGAGTAAAGGTTTCTAGCTCACTTCTGAGTTTCCTTATATCCGTATTGTTCTTGTTTCTCTTTTGACCGATGTAAATCCCATCTTTTGTGTACTGTATTTCGTCCTTTGATACTGTCTTCAATGCATTGGGCCCCAGTCGTCAATAAATGGATTTATTATTATTATTATTATTATTATTATTATTATTATTATTATTATTATTATTATTATTATTATTATTATTCAGTAGTTTTATTTTTATAACGTGCTTTCACTTCAATACCGAGCACAGCTCTGTGTGCCTTGGGTATGTGCTGTGGTTTGCTGTGATGCTCTTATTATTATTATTATTATTATTATTATTATTATTATTATTATTATTATTATTATTATTGCCTTTGCACAGCTTCTAACGCTGGAGATGTACTACAGTATCAGCTGTTCACTACCAGTGAACTAAGGTAACACCTCCTATTTTTCGAGCACCTCCCGGAGTATTCGAGCGATTCCAAGTAGTACTGTTTTCTGTAAGTGCTCCACTCTTATTGCAGCCCCTATTTGTCTCACGTACTTCTCAAGATTTTTGCTCACTGTTCCCAGAGCTCCGACAATTATTGGTACTACTGCTTCCTTTCTCATCGACCACAACTGCTTAACTTCCCAAGCTAACCTGTCCTATCTCTCAACTTTTCTTTCTTCCTTATTGCATACCTTGTTGTCAGCTGGACATGCTATATCTATGATCCAGCATATGTCGTTTTCTTTCTCAATTAAGACTATGCCCGACTTCCTATTCTCCATTTCATGGTCGCACTGAATCATAAAATCCCATAGGATCTTTGCATTTCTATTTTCGACGATGCCTTCAGGTTTGTGGTCGTACCAATTTTTTGCTCTGTCAAGTCCATACTTGTTGCAACGTGTCCAATGGACAAACCTGGCTATATTGTCGTGGCATCTCTTATATTCCTTCTGGGCTAGTGGCGTACATTGGCTGGTAATATGCCATACGGTTTCACCGTTTTGTCCACAGATTCTGCACTTATCACTTTCTGCTGTGTTGTTTATTCTGTATTTTATGTAGTTTGTTCTTAGTGCTTGTTCTTGGGCAGCACAGATTAGAGCCTCCGTTTCCGGTTTTAAATCACTTTTAGTCATCCACAGGCATCCTTTTTCTCTGTCTGTCTTATCCTCAATATCTCTATGAAATTGACCATGCATTCTTTTCTTTACCCACCTATTTTCAGTTTCATTCGTTTTCAATTTCTTGTATAGTGCTTTCATCCTACACAAGCCTAACCTTCTTACTTCTAATAATAGCGGTTCTGTTGAATTTTTTACAAACCATGCTATGTTTTCTTCTGCTCTAATGCTGTGTTCGCATTCAATAAGTATTCTTCCCCCTCTTTTTCTTGGTACATACAGTCTGTCTGTGTGACTTTTTGGGTGGAGTGACCCATATCTAGTTAGCAACTTCCTTGTCTTTCTGTCTAAGTTGTTTAGTTCGTCTACTGTCCATGCGATTACCCCTGCTCCAAATCTAAGGAGTGAAACCGCCCAAGTATTGATAGCTTCGATCTTATTCCGTCCGTTTAATTTCGACTTAAGGATCAGTCTCAGTCTGAGCAAGTACTCTACCTTAAATTTTTCTGTCATTACTTTCTCCATCAATTCATTCATTTCCAAAATCCCCAAGCACTTATAGCCCGTCTCTTCTATCTGCTTCATAACCTCCCCCGACGGTATCGTTAGTCCGTCCATACATTTGATTTTGTCTCTATTCAATACTAATACACCACACTTTCTCAGTCCGAACTCCATTCCGATATCAGCACTGAATGTATACACTGTATCAACGAGGGAACTGACTTGGGCTTCATCTTTACCGTAAAGTTTGAGGTCATCCATGAATAACAAATGGTTCACTTTTTGCTGGCGGCTTTTGAATACATACCCAGCTTTTGCTTTCCTCAGAATCAGTGTTAGTTGTATCAAGCACAGTACAAATATCAGTGGGGACTGGCAGTCCCCTTGAAAGATGCCCCTCCTAATTTCTACTCTCCCTAAACTTCTTCCGTATGCTGTCAGGTCCGTCCTCCAATTCGCCATACTTTTTCCAAGCAATCGCTCAACATTCGATGCAATACTAAATAGGTTCATACATTCCATAATCCAAGAATGTGGGATCATATCGTACGCCTTACGATAGTCGATCCATGACATGGCTAAGTTACTTTTCTTTCTCTTGCAGTCTCGAAGTACAGTTTTGTCTATCAGGAATTGATTCTTGGTACCTCTGCACTTACGCTTGCAACCCTTCTGCTCATGTGGCAGGACTCCATTTTTTTTTCAGATGTTCGTACATTGACTCTGCGAGTATTCCAGTCAACAACCTCCACATAAGTGGCAAATAGGATTGTCGACCGTATTGTAATTGTCGACCGTATTGTAATTGTCGACCGTATTGCCTTTTTCGATGTTTTTCAGGCACTGCACTTTCCAACCCAATGTCACCCACTCCGGTGTTCCTTGGTCGGCATTTAACAAGGTGTTAAGTTGCGCAGCTATTTGTGCATGACATTCACCAAATCTTTTGATCCAGTAGCCTTGAACTCCATCTGGTTCCGGGGCCTTCCAGTTGCACATTTTTTTGCTGATTTCCTTCACTTCCTTAACTGAAATGACTAGTTTTGCCTGTTTTAGACAGACTACTATTTGTTTCAGTTCTTGCAATCATTCAGCATCCTTCTTGTGCTCTTTGTCTTTGCTCCAGATGTCACTCCAAACCTTTGACTTTCAATGTTATCTGGTATCAACTTTTCATCTGTACATTCTCCATTTATTTCTTTATAGAATCTCTTCTGATCTACTCTGAATAATCTATTCTGGTGGTAACCCTTCATTCTTTGGTCGTATCTTACCAGCTTTGCTTTCTTTGCAACGAGGCGCTGTTTCGATTTTTCCATTACCACTTTCAGGCCCTTTCTTTCAATATTATACTTCATTTTCAGCGCCCTGTATTTTTGTTCGCTTTTAAGCTCCCCTTTCTCTTTTCGGTCTAACACAGAGATTTCCTTCGAGAGCATATCTAACCCTGTCTGTATTCTTCTTTTCCACCATGGATCTTTTCTTTTGTTACTCCCATTATGTTTCTTTTTCTTGACATCGACACCCACATTTTCTGCTACAACAATACTTGCTACCTTGATCAAATTATTTGTTTCTGTGATGTTTCTTCTGATGTATTTCAGAATTTCATTGCCACTTTTTGTTTCTTGGTTCAATTCCCATCGATCAACCTTTTTAAGGTTGCAAATAATGCCGCTATCGTTCTCCTGTAGTCTTACATTTATTCTGTCGTAGATTGCTTTTTGTTCATGTCATGTCGCCATTAGCTTTATTGTCTTCTTTTAGATCATCTATATGTCTCTCATCAAGTAAACTACCACTGCTCCTTTCCTGTGTTATGAAATTACTCTTATTAGTAAGAATTGTATTTTCATTGTTATCTCTGCTGCTATTTTCCATGACCCGTCTTTTGATAGCTTCGAGTTCTACTTCTGTGAACCAACAATTTTTTCATATTGCTCTAGTTTGATCACAGTCTCTGTTCCGTGAGTTGAAACAATCCCTTTTCTCTCCATTGATCATACATACGTTGTCGGTAACCCCTAATTTGAGCATCATATTCATCTAACGGTCTGCTCAGGTAGTAACACTCCATGACCACAGCATTAATTTGCTTGCTCCATCTACGCCGTGTGTGGTGGTCCCTTTCTGGATATCGTAACACTGTCACCATCATTGGCTTCAGTTTCATTACCACCGTTATTCACAATAATTTGTTTTTTCATTGTCACTCACATGAGGTAGCGATTATCAGGTTGCGCAATTACCAGTGTTTTTATTGACACCATCACTAAATGTATCATTATGAACCCATAAGGAGGAGGAGGTTCCACCCGTTTCTTTTCATTATAATTATTATTATTATTATTATTATTATTATTATTATTATTATTATTATTATTATTATCATCATCATCATCATCACTGATATCACTGATATTATTGTTTTCATGTGTAGTAGCATCTGTGGTTGCAGCACCAGCTGTAGGGTATGGTTAGTGGTAAGGGTGGTAGTTGGGCCTCAGATACTTGTGCTATCATAATAGTAGTAGCTGTAGTGTTAATTTAGTGTAGTATTTAGTATTAGCAGCTGCAGCATATTATTATTATAGTTATTATTATTATTATTATTATTATTATTATTACTACTACTACTACTACTACGACTACTACTACTACTACTACTACTACTACGACTACGACTACTATTATCATTATTCATATACATTCAACAGATTAGACTGTTTGGACAGAAAAGAATCCTAACATCGGGCTACAACACGTTGCCTTAGATGCCAAGAACCTTCTAAAGTATCTTAGCTGTCCCTAATAACACTGTTTTCTGCAGCTGTACTAAACTGGGTTTTATGCACATTTCCTCTATCCATCTTTTCAGATCTTTAGAGATAGTTCCCAATGCACCTGTTACTACTGTGATACATTTTACCTCCCGCACTTTCCACAGTCTCTGTAATTCAATAGATAGGTCCTGGTATTTTGCTACTTTTTCTATACTTCTCATATTAATTTTTTCATCATTTGGGGTTGTAAAGTCAATTATCTGGCACTTTCTATTCTTTATCTACTACTACTACTACTACTAAATCAGGCATTCTAGCTTCTATTACTCTTCAGTCTGAATGTGACAGTCACACAAAATCTTGTACTTCTTACTTTCTAATACTTTACTAGGTTCCTGTTCATACCATTTATCAGCATGTTCAAAGCCTAGCTTTCTACAAAGCTCCCAGTGGGTTGCTCTCTCTCTAGATTGCCATGTCTTCACTTGTATTCTTCCTTTGCAAGCATACCACATTCACTTACTATATGAGTAACACTTTCGTCTTTTGATTTTCATAATCTACTTTGGGAATCCACTTGGTTTTTGTCTATTTTGGCTTTCATCCAATTATTCCTTAATACTTGATCTTGTGCAGCTACTAACAAACTTTTTGTCTCCCTCTTCAGCTTTCCCTCCTGCAGCCATAACCATGTTTCATTACTACTGTTTGCTGAAACTATCTTTGGAAATCTACCATGCAACTCCTTCTCCTGCCAGTCAGATAATTTCTTTTTTTTTCTGGTTTTTAAGTCCGTTTGGTGTTTTGGTTTCCCTATGTCTTGGTGAAATTCTAACAGCTTTTAATAAACTTTCTTTACAATTACCTACATAGGAGTCCATATCTACGCTAGCTAACTTCACGTAGTCTTCCACTGATAACCCTCTTCCACTTTCCTTTCTAGGTTATTATTATTATTATTATTATTAAAATTAAAAGAAGAGTGCCATTTGTTATCTGGTGAACGATATTTCGACATCTCGTGTGTCTTCAACTGGTTCAAAAAATAAATTTGTCAATCTACTTCATTTTGGTTAATATAGAAAGGATTGAGGTAACTCCTCCTGAAGATATAGAGTCAAAATTAAAAGAAGAGTGCCATTTGTTATCTGGTGAACGATATTTCGACATCTCGTGTGTCTTCAACTGGTTCAAAAAATAAATTTGTCAATCTACTTCATTTTGGTTAATATAGAAAGGATTGAGGTAACTCCTCCTGAAGATATAGAGTCAAAATTAAAAGAAGAGTGCCATTTGTTATCTGGTGAACGATATTTCGACATCTCGTGTGTCTTCAACTGGTTCAAAAAATAAATTTGTCAATCTACTTCATTTTGGTTAATATAGAAAGGATTGAGGTAACTCCTCCTGAAGATATAGAGTCAAAATTAAAAGAAGAGTGCCATTTGTTATCTGGTGAACGATATTTCGACATCTCGTGTGTCTTCAACTGGTTCAAAAAATAAATTTGTCAATCTACTTCATTTTGGTTAATATAGAAAGGATTGAGGTAACTCCTCCTGAAGATATAGAGTCAAAATTAAAAGAAGAGTGCCATTTGTTATCTGGTGAACGATATTTCGACATCTCGTGTGTCTTCAACTGGTTCAAAAAATAAATTTGTCAATCTACTTCATTTTGGTTAATATAGAAAGGATTGAGGTAACTCCTCCTGAAGATATAGAGTCAAAATTAAAAGAAGAGTGCCATTTGTTATCTGGTGAACGATATTTCGACATCTCGTGTGTCTTCAACTGGTTCAAAAAATGTGGGGATACTGCGAGGCATGATTTATTCAAACATTATCAAATGAAGTTGGAGGTTCTTGAAAAAATAACTAAAATTACCGAAGCAGGTCTACCCTCGATGCCGGGTGGTAGACAATGAAAAAAAAGATCGTTTCGCAAACTTATACAATTTTATGTATACCCATTACATTTTCTTATCCTAAACGGCTATCAAATACATTTATGCAACAAAACCGAACTCTAAAATTGTAAAAAAAAAAGACACAACCGAATGTACTCGAGGAATGAAGAAATGAATAATTTACTGGAAAATTATTACGCGAAAATCTCCTAAATACTCAAATAAGTAATTTTAAACATAGCAACATTAGTGATAACAACAGCAATAACGCAGAGTACACTATGAACGATATCAAATACTGAGATCCGATCATACATTGTGTTAAGGTGAACCTTTGAACCTTCACTTAACACAAACTAAAGTTGTGTAATTTTTAGACCAATCATAGTTACATGAAAAACAATAAGTGGAAAACATTTATAAAACCGAATATTGCTTTGCTACAGGAGATAATTTAAGCAACAAAATGAAATAGTTTAACGCAATAAACATTGTAACTCAATAAAGTGTAACACAATAATGTGGAAACTGACGTAATATTATATAACATTACAAACCAATGTAACACGATAGAGTGGGCTTGCACAACAATATGGTTGTCTGAACAAAACGGTAACACGAGCAAACTAGGAAAACATTGAAAGAATTCTGGGATTATGTTGCGAATAAAAAAGACAAAAGCAAAAAACCAAAGCGCCATTCTCAGGAAGAAACCTCGAGGGACATGAATTAATTAGAAAATATTAATTTATTAAATGTGAACAATAACATAGTAAAAGAAAAAGATGGATTTACTCAACTATATTGGTCGATAATATTGGCGCTTCACAGAATCGCTAGAGCGTCGAAGAAAATGTTTTACCATATTTAGTAGTGGTTCTTTTTGCTCTGAGTTCAACTTCATTATACCTTTGTCTATCGCTTCTCGACCTTTTGACTAAGATCAAAGTATTACACCTTTGCCTTTCATCCTTCTGGAATAGATAAAATTGTTTGAAAGGGGTCGATTTAATTATTTAACCTCTTTCCCCAACATTTGACGTCTTGTGTGCTAGAAATCGATATTTTATCCTACCAAGATCAATTTTCCTTTCATTCCACTGGGGTCGATAAAATAAATTACCAGTCAAGTACTGAGACCAATATAGTCGACTATGTCCTTCCTCTTTTGTCTACTGAAAATATGTTATAATATGGATCCTCGTCCACTTCTATGTTGTTCTCGGCGCTGTAATATTCTTGTTGCCACTAATATGATGTGGCGGTATTCCGCGCCTTATCTTTGACTCGTCTATCGTGCTATCACTGATAGCTCCGCAAGACAACGATTTTGAAACGTCTACCTTGACGGTAACTCGAACTCGTGTATATCACGTAATTGTCACTGACTCGTACAACGAGTCTACTACTACTGATCTCGACTGCCTAATTTTATAATGGCTCATTCATACCACTTGTCACGCGGGAAGGGGTGTACCATTTTCACTACAACAAAATAATATCAATATTTTATCACTACTTAATGCTGGAAGCTGACTGAATCGTTACCTCGGCGACAAAATGCTTATCGGCATTTCTTCCGACTTTAGATTATGAGTTCTATATTTAAGAGATGGGGAATTATGTACATTATTTACATTGTTTACATTTGACGGATATTTGTCCTCAACTTGTTTGTTGTTAACACAACGTTTCGGCTGATATACGCTCCACCCTTCATCAGGTGTCTCAGGGAAATATCAAACCTGGGTTCTCATTCCTAAGATATTTTTTGATGTTATTATTATTATTATTATTATTATTATTATTATTATTATTATTATTATTATTCAAGCCACTGCCTGGAATCGAACTGAGAAACGAGAATGCAAAGATATAATACTCCTTTCTGTTTGTACTCGAAACAAAGAATAAGACTACTAAATCATTTAATCCATTGTTTCCGCCATGTCATAGCTTCTGCGAAAGAAAATATACTGATTTTTATGTAGAGATATAAATATATATACGATGTGTTCGGACTAAACTTGACGAATTATATGTCTCCTTTTTTCAAGAACGGCTTAATATATTGGTGAATAGTTAACACCATTGGGGAACATAAAAATGAAAGTTTTAGTCCAGGAAAAGTTAGCTGACATGGACGACTGGAAGTCATCTGAGTATTGGTTAAGAATTGCCTTCATCATGATGGTCCGCGCCTGCTATCAAATACTGACATCATGACTGCTGCCCAATGCTCTGTAAACACCGTAAAGGGTGTTAGACGTGACATGGACATCATAAAACCAAGTTTCCTCAAACTGTGGCAGTCCTTGGGTGTGTCTCCAGTCAGGTTGAGGCATACAACACCCCACACTTTTGAAAAGGGCTTTAGGCTAAATTCAAACGACTAAGTGAAGCTGTTGGAGATTATGGTCAAATCCTGGCTGGAGAGGATTGCTGCTGGAAAGCCATATGTGTGGCAGTAGGATTAGGCTCCTTGTTATACATCCGGAAAGAGTCAGAAGATGTTGTCGGAGAATTTCTACGACTTCACCAGCCCCAATTTCTGGCTTCGTAATTACCCTGATTATCAATCCTATAGATTACTATGAATGAGGTACGGCTGAGAAAGACACCAACTGGTCTGCCTGCAATAGCAAGGCCGACGTGGTGACCAAGATCAAGGTGATCATAGACCTTCCCAGAGATACAGTAAGGAAGGCATACGCTAGGTTCCGGTACCGTCCCAAAGCTGTCTGTGGTGAAAGCCGAAGGCGACCACTTTGAGAAAACAGTTATCTTCCAGTCATAATCTAGTAGATATCTTTTTGATTTTTGAAATACTTTTATTGTGTGATGGTATATTGTTTTCTTTTTTATGAAAACTGTGATATTTAGCCTGAACACCCTGTGTGTGTGTGTGTGTGTGTGTGTGTGTGTGTGTGTGTGTGTGTGTGTGTGTGTGTGTGTGTGTGTGTGTGTATGTGTGTGTGTGTGTGTGTGGAGTCACAATGGCCCAGTGGTTAGGGCAGTGGACTCGAAGTCATAGGATCGCGGTTTCCATTGCCAGACCGGGCGCTGTGAGTGTTTATTGAGCGAAAACACCTAAAGCTTCACGTGGTTCCGGCAGGGTGTGGTGGTGAACCCTGCTGTATTCTTCCACCATAACTTTCTTTCACTCTTTCTTCCTGTTTCTGTTGTACCTGTATTTCAAAGGGCCAACCTTGTCGCACTCTGTGTCACGCTGAATCTCCCCGAGAACTACGTTAAGGGTACACGTGTCTATGGAGTGCTCAGCCACTTGCAGGTTAACTTCACGAGCAGGTTGTTCCGTTGATTGGATCACATGGAACCCTCGTCGTCGTAACCGATGGAGTTCCACGATATATATATATATATATATATATATATATATATATATATATATATATATATATTGTATATATTATATCATATTATATATTATATAATATATTATATTATATTATATTATATTATATTATATTATATTATACATCATATTATATTATAATATATATTATATTATATTGTACTTTGTTGTGTTGTATTGTATTACTATATTATATTATAATTTGGTTCAGTCAGTCTCTTCGTATTCAGAGTTTCACCTGTTGGTACAGAGAATCTGCAGGCAAATTATGGCACATATTGCCAGTAAAATCCTGGGTACCTACAGGCGAAACTCTGAGTAACAAGTGACTAATTCGATCAAAATAAAATATATTATTAACCTCAACAAAGGTATTGAGTATTATTTATATATTCAGTAAAGGGATTCAGTAAAAATGAGTATCGGTAATCAGAGCAATGACAAAAGACTGATATCTAACGAGATATGCATTATTATCGTTGATGTTGTTAGTATAACATTATAAACCAGTGTAACACGACAAAGTAGGCTAGCGCAACAATATGGTTAACTGAACAAAATTATGTAACATGGCAAACGAGAAATACATTGAAAGAATTCTGGAGTTATGCTGCGAATAAAAAAGACAAAAGCAAAAAGCGAAAGTGCCATTCACTGGAAGAACCCCCGAGAGATATGAAGTAATTAGACAAATATCATTTTCATTAATGAAAATATTAATTTATTAGATGGGAACAATGACCTAGTAGCAGGAATTGGTCAATAATATTGGCATTCCACAGAATCGCTAGCGCGTCGGAGAAAATGTTTTACCATATTTAGTAATAGTTCTTTTTGCTCTGATTTAATCGTCATTATACCTTTGCCTTTCATCCTTCTGTAGTTGAATAAAAGTCAAGAACAGGTGCGGTTTCTATTTTGTAACTTCTCCAAATTTAGTCGTATACTACAAATCGATATTTTATCGGTGCTAAATCCTACCGAGATCAACTTTGCTTTCATCTTACTGGTGTCGATAAAATAAATTACCAGTTGTCAAAAAAGGGGATCTTTTAGCAGGATCGTTAGAGCGTTGAACAAAATACTGAGGAACATTTCTTCCAGTTGTTTACGTTCTAAGTTCAAATACCGCCCAGGACGACATTATCTTCCAACTTTTGGGGATTGATAAAATAAGTACTAGATGAACAATGAGGTGTGTATGTATATATATATATATATATATATATATATATATATATATATATATATATATGCGAAAGGCAGCTTTTCAAAACTGACAATTCGTGAAGTAATTGGGGTATAGAATTTTAAACAATGGAATGCATACTGTAGTTATTGGGGTACATTTTATGGGAAACTTTTAGATTTACTTCAGAAGTAAATAAATAAATTTGTCAATAGATACCTTTGTGTAATGACCAGAAATCGAATTTGTAATAAATCAATATAAATACTATATCTCACCTTCAATTTATTAGAGTATTCTACTCACGTTTTAGAGGCTTTTTCCTGTTTCTTGCAAATGTTTTGCTCTGTTGCAGAAACATTTAGTTCTGATGACGACTAATGTTCATTATTTAGCGAATCAAGTATTCTTCTGCAAGAAATCTATCTCTATGATGGCTATTACTTTCAATGACCGTTGCTATGTCAACTAATAAAATGTTTTTCCTGTGTTCGCTATAGCCACCTACAAGGAAAAGAAATAAAACTAATTACTATTAAACGTAAGATATTGTGTTAAGTTTCAGGAAATGGAAATATCTAACTAAGAGGTGTTAGTTTTGTCAAGTCTCTAATCACATAAAGTAGTATTTTCATGATGAATTCAGTCAACAAACAACGAAGTGGGAAATGAAAGTTTTCTTTATTTTCCACTGAAATATATTTCTTCTGTAATTGTAAAACTAAAATGTTTTTATGCTACTGGATATATAAATTTTTACACGCCAGACAAACTGTAACCACGGACAATAGAAGTTATTATCCGTAGAAAGAAAATGGATGGAATAATTTGAAGGAAATAAACTGAACTCAACTGAAGTTCTTTTTACCTTTCATCTTTTCAGGGCCGATAAAACAAGTACCATTACTTTCATCGATTGCAACACTTCTCGTTATGTGTAGCACTGTACCAACGTTACAAGTCTTTATAATGACGAATACAAAAAAAAAATATGAGTATATTGTTTTTGTCTTTATTTTGAAGCATTTTCATGATTTTTATTTTTATTTTTTATTTATTTATTTATTTATTTATTTTTGCTACTTGGAAATTTTAACTAGAATTATTTTTTAGAAACAATACATTTATGTTTTTATGTTTTTATCCTTCGAATATAGAAAATTATAAATGATATTAGGTCCTTAATGTTATTTAAAATTTAAAGTTGTTAATATGAAAATACCAATGACTCATTGGCACGAAAGTCTCCGATCAAATTTAATTATTTCAAACATAAAATATAATAGTGTCGAGTTTCGCTTGTTTAGGTAGTTAATATGAAGTTGATGCTAAAAAATATTAGCAGAGACAACGACACGGAAGACACTGAAATTTAATTATCGCAATTATAAAATATGATATTCTTGAGTTTCACTTGTTTAGAAAGTCATTTAATCTAAGATCACGTGTCTTGGAACACTCGTTGTAGTTATTATCCATCCCCTGAGATTCAGTAGAGGGGAATATCAGTAACCAAGTGAACAGCAGATGACTTTGATTCTTAACGGTATATGCATTATTATTGTTCTAGTTGCTTTTGTTGTCATTAGGGCAGCCAGCTGAGTGTCGAGCAAATGCTTAGCGGCATTTCTTCCGGCTCTTTATGTTCTGAGTTCAAACCGCCGATGTCCATTTTGCTGTTCATGCTTTCGGGGACAATAAAATAGGTAAACCATAAGCACTAAGGTCGATGTAACCGTCTAAACCACTTCCCCTAAAATTACTTTCGGGGTCGATAAAATAAGTACCAATCAAGTATTGGGATCGATGTCACCGATTAGACTCCTGCCCCTCAAAATTGGTGGTCTTGTACCTAAAGTTAAGCAATGAAGTTAAGCAAAATCGAGCCTAGTGAATACTTAGTTGGATGACCGCTTGGGAAACGTTGGTGCTGCAAGCATCTCACATTTCTAGGCCCAGGCGTGACTGTATGGTAAGAAGGTTGCTTCCCAACAACATGGTTCCGGATTCAGTCCCACTGCATGGCACCTTGAGCAAGTGTCTTCTAGTACAGCCTCGGGCCGACCAAAGCCTTGTGAATCGATTTGGTAGACGAAAACTGAAAGAAGTCCGTCGTATATATATATACATACACACGCACATATATATATATATATATATATATATATATATATATATATATATATATATATATATATATATATATATATATAATAATTTTCCCAGAGGATGTAGCAACCGTTACCAATATCTCCCCTATAATAACAAAGACGAAAGCTAACGAGATCCTAAAGACTTAATAATAGTTATGTATGTGTTTTTTCGTGTTTTGTTCGAAAGGTAACCACTCCTGAAGAAGTGCCAAATGTCTAAATCCAATGGATCAGTCACTGGATAAGTTTGGCACAGAAATGTTAACATAGAGTGGTGAATAAATCGATATATCGAATTTGAAGTCTCTGTCTCTTTTGAATATGAAAATTTAAAAGTTTAAAAACCTTATAATATAAATATATATATATATATATATATATATATATATATATATATATATATATATATATATATATATATATATATATACATATACATGTATATATACATGTATATATACATATATATATATATATATATATATATATACATGTATATATACATATATATATATATATATATATAGATAGATAGATAGATAGATAGATAGATAGATAGATAGATACATACATACATACATACATACATACATACATACATACATATATATATATATACATGCATACATGCATATATATGTATATATTTGTGTGTGTGTGTCTGTATTTGTTCCCCCTCCCCGCCATCACTTGACAATCGATGCTGGTGTGTTTATGTCTCATTAACTTAGCGGTTCAGCAAAAGAGGCCGATAAAAAAAAGCACTAGGATCGGTTTCTTAACTAACACCCCCAAGGCGGTGCTCCAGCATGGCTGCAGTCAGATGACTGAAACAAGTAAAAGAATAAAAGAATACTAGAAAATAATAATAGAGTGGAATCTCAGTGTGTGTGCGTATGTGTGTATGTATTGTCTGTGTGTTTAATGGCTACAATCTGTCTACAAAGACGTAAAATTTAATGTCTTCTAGTCAAATCTAAACGCTTTGATCTTTTATGAAGTCTTCTAAATCTTTGTGAAAATATTGTATTTAAAACTCTAAAGAAATATATACAAAGGAAATAACGTAAAGGGCCAGTGAACAGGTAGGCTTTCGTTCTCATTATATATATATATATATATATATATATATATATATATATATATATATATATATATATATATATATATATATATATATATATATATATATAGTAATCTCCTTAATCCTGAGTGATTACAGTATTCCTTCCTTTGTACATCTTCTGCCCATTCGAATACATCAATATATTCGTTATTCTTATAATCACTGTAGTCTCTTAAGTTATCCACTACGCTTTATTTTTTTCCTATCTTCAGCTAACCTGAGGATAAGGAAATATTTTTTATGGCGCCAATGTTTGACATTTAGATTTTGCAGCCAGTACGCGATTAAAGATTTTAATGCTTTAACTTCAATCATTGCTGTAAAATAGGAATTAGTCCGTACGATAACACTTGATAGATTAGTATATAATCAAAGATGGCTTTATCTTTCATCTGCTTATCGTTACAGAAACTAAAGATAGTATACATCACAATAAACAGAGGACTGATTTTATTTTATTGTTTATCTATGAATAAGAACCATTTCCTTGAAAGAGACCATCGAATGACAAATCTGCATATTCCTATAAATACCTAATGTGTATGGGAGAGAGGTATAGAGAAAGTATATGTCCAAAGCTTTGCGCTCGCTCAGTGTGTGGTGGGTTGGAGAACGCACCTAGCGGTAGTCTATTATCCACATGTGGCAGTTTCTGGCTTATTGGGAAATAAAATCTGGTAGCTAAACATAAATAAAACGGATGACAAGTTTTGTATAATGTTATTCTAACAAAATTTACTTGAAGATACACACACACACACACACACACACACACACACACACACACACACACATGCGCATACGTACATGTGGAAACTCTTGAACTTTAATAACTTTCTGCCGACTAAAGATAATAAAGATTATATATAATATATATATATAAAGTGGGTGCGATGGGTAAATTGTCGCTATTTTATACTTTAATTTTCGCGTATGTGCATTGTTAGTTTTCGATTTTGTCGACTACACAGCATAGTAGGGTCAGTTGGTCATCATCTGTGAGAACAACAGCACCATGACACAATACACTCTGCCAGAAATTTGGAAACGATATGCTGTACTGCTTGGCATTCGCGCCGGAAGCTCCAGTACGAACATTTCAGAGTGGTTGGATGTCAATCTGAGGACATGTATCAAGAGCGATGAAAATCAAACATCCAGTCAACATCATGGTTTTTGGAGTGATCCCTAGTCATGGCGACGTTATGCCTCCGTTCATCCTCCCACACGACCTCAGACTCAACACAGTGGCCTACATCAAGTGCTTGGAGGAGGTAGTCCTGCCCTGGGTCAAGAGGGTGGTTGCTGGAAGAACCTATGTCTGGCAACAGGATTCTGGACCATACCACACAAGCAGGAGAAACCGGTCATGGATGTCAGACAATTTCTACGACCACATCACTCCTAACCCCAGACTGCAACTCCCTTGATTATTATGTGTGAGGCGCAGTTGAGCGAGAGACCAATAAAACTCCTTGTAACACCAAAGAGGAACTGAAGGCAAGGATTATGGCAGCATTCACCAAGTTAAACAGAGAGATCGCCCAGAAGAGTTGCAGGAGAGTCCGAAGCCGTCTGCAGGCCGTGGTTGAAGCCAAAATGGCGTTTTTATTGAATAAATTTACTCTTTAGTATTTCAAGATATTTTAAAGTAATTTTGGTAAATATATCTTTTAAAATGAGACGTCAGTTTTTTTTTTCATTTTTCACCGCATCCTGTATATTTACTCTTTTACTCTTTTACTTGTTTCAGTCATTTGACTGTGGCCATGCTGGAGCACCGCCTTTAGTCGAGCAAATCGACCCCAGGACTTATTCTTTGGAAGCCTAGTACTTATTCTATCGGTCTCTTTTGCCGAACCGCTAAGTTACGGGGACGTAAACACACCACCATCGGTTGTCAAGCGATGGTGGGGGGACAAACACGCAAACACACATACATACATATATATATATACATATATACGACGGGCTTCTTTCAGTTTCCGTCTACCAAATCCACTCACAAGGCTTTGGTCGGCCCGAGGCTATATATATATATATATATATATATATATATATATATATGTATGTATGTATGTATGTATGTATGTATGTATGTATGTATGTATGTATGTATGTATGTGTTATATCGCAATACTACACAGTGGCTGTGTGAGCTACGAAATCCTCGTCGCCACTGATATATATCGCACGTTCGGATGACCTCTACTGAACTACCAGACGTCTACACTTCTCCCTCTACATCTACGTATTGGGCTAGCCTACTTCATCGTCTGGGGGCGTCGACACAACAGTATGTATGTCTGTCTGTATGTATGTATGTATGAACAGTGGGAATTTTACAAATGTCACCTTTGAAATATATAAACTCAGCTAATGTAATGACTGGAAGATCTAAGCAAAATTCAAAGCAGAAACCAACCTTCAATTGTACTCGTTCTTTAGCCCTAGATCATTTATCCCATTTTCTCGTATATCTGGATATACCCAAACAAGTAAAAGATATATCATTTATCTTTCACTTGTTTCAGTCATTGGACTGCGATCACGCTGGAGCACAATCGGGATGCCTTTTGTCAAACACATCGACGCCAGTACTTATTTTTTTAACGTCTGGTACTTATTCTATCAGCCTCAAACCGTTAAGTTACAGGGACGTAAACAAACCAACACCGGTTGTCAAATGGTGAGGAGATAAACACAGATACACACACACATGACGTGCTTCTCCTTAGGTTTCGTCAACCAAATTCACTCATAAGACATTGGTCAGTCCGGGGCTATAGTAGATATACTTTCCCAAGGTGTTGCGTGGAGTTGAACTCGAAACCACATGGTTTCGAAGAGGACTCCTTAACCACACTGCCATACCTGCACCTATAAACAAACATCAGTCATGGGATGTCGAAATGCGAGTTTCACCAGGACCTTTTATATCTTTAGTCTTGCGCTCTTCCAACTGAACTTTAAAAAAAGATAAGGATGGGATTTGTAATTTGAGGGTCAAAATTTCTGTCAACTTGTAGAGGCTACCATGCAGATTCTCTTGTCTGTTTGTACCCTCTCTCTTTCACCCTCTATCTATATGTCTATACATACACACATAAATGTGTAAGGATGTAAGTATGTACGTATGTATATATGCATGTAGTGTGTGCATGTGTCATTCTCATTTTATCTGAGAATTACCTTAAATGGCATTCAAGTTTCTGAAATACTCATCCACTTTGCAGTAAGCTAATTATCTAATTAATCGAACATCTGGATACCCATTAATCGAAATCCACATCTGTGTCTGTTTGTGTGCCACTGTTTGGGCGTTTTTCTTTGTGTGCGTCCGTCTGTGTATATTTCTTTGTGCGTGTGCGTGGGTGCGTGTAAGTGTGTGATATTATGGGGGGGGGGGGGGTTTAAGTTGTACTACGAATATTTTTTGAAGGTGAATAATAAAATTATGAAAGCAACGAACTTCAGTTTTTGTTTTAAAAGAATAAAATCTGACACATAGATATTTGGAATATTTCTAATTAAATTTCATTTAATTAATCTTGTTTTCGAATCTGAGAATATTGAACTTTTCAAAGTTTAGCTGTGATTGAAAGCCAAAGAATATGTTAAGAGTTAACTAAATTCATTTCCTTTGAGAATGTGTGAAACTTAGTTACCAAGTAGACAATGTTTCCGTGACATTTGAAAGAAATCACAATATAATTTAAGATTTTTAAGATTAAAAATTGATCAACAATTCTGTTACATTTCACAAATTAGGTATGAAAACATTACCATAAGTTTATTAAATTTTAAATTCCAATCAAGACTATTCTCCATAAAATGAATATAATTTTCTGCTGCTTCCTCAAATTTGTATTAATATTAATTCTTTGTATGTATATATGTATGTATATATGTATGTATGTATGTATGTGCACATGTATACACACCCAATACGTACATACAAATATATTTTATATATTTTACATGTATATATATATATATATATATATATATATATATATATATATATATATATATACATATACACACACATCTTCTTCTCCGTCATGCGATTTCCTCTTTCCCTCACCTCCTCTGTCTCTCCTATTTTCTCTAGTTTTCATTCTTTTCTTTCTTTTTTTTGATGCATATATATATATATATATATATATATATATATATATATATATATATATATATATATATGTATGTATGTATATATGTATACACATACATATATATATTTATACATATGCCATGCGCCCTCTCTCCACTCTATTTTCTTTTTATCTTATTTTCTTATTTCCTCTGTCTCTACTATTTCTACAGGCCCTCTCCGTTTTTCCACTCTCTCTCTCTCTCTCTCTCTCTCTCTCTCTCTTTCTCTCTCTCTCTCTCTCTCTCTTTCTCTCTCTCTCTCTCTCTTTCTTTCTTTCTTTCTCCAATATATCCTTTGAAGTGTGAGAAACACTGAAGCTGACATAAACACCTCTACTATGTGTTCACTATTTCTGTGGAGGTGTGTGAAATGGAATATTTATTACTTTGTTGAATTTACGTTTGCACTAAACAGAAACACGTCATTGCCAAAAAGGAAAATCATGGAATAAATTTTAAAAACGTTCACTTTAAATTTCCTATGTTTCTTTAATCTATAATCACGGTAGGGAGAAATCAGAACCAGCATAATAATGGAGAGAGAGAGAGAGAGAGAGAGAGAGAGAGAGAGAGAGAGAGAGAGAGAGAGAGAGAGAATGGTAATTCATTCACATTAGACCAGTAGCGAGAATTTGAAAAACCATATATTATTATCTTAATGATTAGTTCTGGTTTTAAAAGCAGAAGGCAAGGGAGACAACCATGAAACTTAAATTAATGATGATCAATGAAGACTTGAGTAGCATAGACCATGGGGTAGTTAAAGCTAGTTCTTGTACCATTAAGGAATAAAAAAAAAATAATAATGATGTTCTTTACTATGACAGCTTAAAAAAACCACACACACATTATATGAGAAGTTCTCACATCGAAATTGTCTTACAGTGCATGAGCACTATACTGTACTTCTATTTCATATAATGGTCACCACTTATAGCCATACTATCTTCTATACGTCTATTTTTACCCTTTATCTTCCCTTGAATCAATATTCTTAAAACTTACATAACTTTATAGTCACTTTCAACGACCATACTTTCTTGTGTACTTCTCTTTAACATTTCGGCTGATTTCTATAATAAATAGATCTCCGTCGGTCTCGACGATGACCATTCACTTGTTCGGCCCACCGAATTCTATACTCATTGAATTAGCCGGTGTTTAGCTCGGGGGTTTACAAACATCTCATACCACTGACCCCTTTCAAGGAGTCGTTGATAACGTCTCATTTAAATTTCTAAAATAAAAAGAAAATTGTTAAATTTTACCTTTGATATTTTCTTTCAATACCCCAACCATCCCCCGAAAATTAAGACCTTTGTATATTTTTAAATCAGATGAAAGATAAAAATCTTTCCAGATTCCATAACAGGAACAAAGGCGTTGTTTTATTGGCAAATAATGATTTAAGTCCCAGTTTTGAATACTCTTGCAAATACTGCCGGCACTTCTTGCTACTGAGGGTTGCCGCTATGGATACGGAATTTTAAAAAATGCAAAGAGTAAATTCAAAATTGTCGGACAACTGAAACCATTCTGAATAGGCAATAAATGCTTAGTAGTATTGCGTGTATCTATAATAACTGCATAAAATGTCTGCTTTTGTTCTTAATTGGCCCACTAATTAGGTTGCTGCCATTACATATTTACTATGTGTATGCCAACGACGCGCTATCGCCTAAAGTATTTTTTAAAATATCCATGATGTATTTCACATTGACCTTTCTTCAAATCGAATCTTATTTGTGTTTGAAAAGCAATTCGCTAATTATTCAGCACCCTTCATCCTCAAAATCGTTTGATAGCCACATAAACCCCCAGGAGTTATATTGACTGCTTTGTCAATTCTTTATGTAGCTGAATACAGATACGTATGCTATTTACATGATTCTCAGTGAAAACATTATGACCCACTGTGACAGGATGAAATCTTTAAATTACAAAGGAAAACCATCCGAAGCTTCCACAGATATTTTTCGTTAACCTAATTCTAGGGTCGGCTTGCATAAAACCTGTGGTAAAATCACTTGCCTAAGATGCCGGACAGTGGAATCAAACCCTAGAACTCATGACCTCAAAGTGAACTTCTTAACTATTCGGCTATATTGATCACCTTTTATCACCACACAGCCCTCTGTACTTCTATTGTGAGACCAGTTTTATAACAAAAGTTTTGTATAAAAAATATAAAAGAAATTGGATAAATTTAATTTTCAGCAATATTTACGGTAGCAAGTATGGCTGTGTGGTAAATATGTTAGTTTCGAAACTAGTTTTCGGGTTCCATCCCACTGTGCAGTCCCTTAGGCATACATAAATAGATAGCTTCACACATGAAAGCGATTATGTTCATTATTTTGCTTCATATTACGTCGGTGTTAAAAACTGAACTGACAATAATCCCATCAATAAAGAGAATTAATGGATTACAACATATATAAATATATTATTTTTCTCTTGAGGCACTTTTCTTCTCAGTGTATTGTAGTTTCTGAACAAAAGAAAAAAAAACATCGCTTATCACACAAAAATATGATTAGTCGTGTTACAGAAGAACGCTAGTATTGTTGTCGCTGGTGGCGGCGTCGGTGGTGTTTGGCCCCAATTCGTCTCTAATTGAATAGATATATGATCAGAGGCATTTCGAGCGTAATTGTTCCATATATATTTTTTTTTCTTTTACATTTAGGATTGCATTATTTTCAGTAGTTATCTAGGATTACATTATCTAATGTATATGATTTTTTTAAAGGTTGCCTTCTTTCTTGTTATCCAATTATATAAAGACATTTTCTTTGATTACCAATATGGGGAACAGATTTTTTTATGTAACAAAGCGTCCTGTTTTAATATCTGAAGAGAAGTGAGGAGCCGTAATGGAATAATTTTGCTCGCTTCTGTAATGAATTGATCATGTTTGTCGATATATTAATGTACATAGTGTCAGGAGGAGAGAAATCAATATTGATATATATATATATCTAGATTAGATATCACATCTCTGTATGTGTCTAGACCGTAACAGCTGGAAGCTACCAAAATTTTGCTGAAATCGCGAAATTGTTCGATCTTAAACGATCATGTTTCTGATATTTTTCTAACTGACGTGTGGGAATTTAATTAAGACAATATTATTTATACGTATTTTCAAATCCGAAATATCCATGTGTGTGTGTGTGTGTGTGTGTGTGTGTGTGTACATATATATTTACTCACACACCTACATATAGAGACAGACGGACAGACAGACAGACAGACATGCAGGCAGGCAGGCAGGCAAACAGAGGGAAGGACGGATGGATGGATGCATAGATGGATGAAATTTGATTAACTTTTGAAAAGGAGAAAAAATACACACATAATGCCATTATTCTAAAGTAAGATTTATATAACCTTTTTTTATCATTTGAGTCGAGTCGATGATTCTGAATTAGAATGCCTCTAATGCTAATTTAGTATTTTGTTCTTCGTTACACAAAAAATCTGTCTCCCATAATAACTAGATCTATTCCAGTTTAAAACTTCTTGCAGGTAAATTTCCCTCAAATCACAGACTACTCTCTTTAAAAATAAGGGAGAACATTTAAATAATGCAGTTTTCAAAATAAACTATCTGAATGAAAGACTGGATGGTCTTGACTAGAACGCCTTTCATCACAAGTCTATTCCAATGAGGTGACTTAGAGCTACGCAATAACGGCAAGATCAAAGACTATTGGACGATTGACATTAAGTAATGTTATCGAAGTAAAAATGTTAAAATCAGCATATTGTCGCGTAATGTTTTCCTAAACGTTTTCCAATGTCTCTGAAAAACTCTTACATTTGATAGGGAAGGATACTTTATGTTGTGGCCTACGTCGTCCTCTCTAGTAAGTTAGCCCCCCATGAGTTTTCTCACACCTTAATCATTATGATTGAAGTTCCTTCTGAACATTTGTTTCTCAATGTTTACCAAAACAAAAACGTTGGTGAGTCAATATATGATATAATATTTTTCCTAAGCCTCCAGGACCCATGAGGTTTCTAACAAACTTTCTGCTCAAATAGATCAACTGTAATTTCGCCAGTTTCTTTTCGTTTTTACATGATGTCATAACCCCAACGTTTAAACGCTTCTGTCGTTACTTCTACATTTCATAGCATGTCAAATATTTGAATTCATAACAGGCATTTTTCGAGAAAATAGACTATCAAATTTACATATGGCCTGTTATTGACCATAAACGCGCCAATACAGATGAATGGGGACATAACAAATTGAAAATCCTGATCAGAGAATGTTGACAGCTTGCTGAGTAAACATTTTCAATACAAAACTATTCTGATTTCTTTCCCCCTATTTTGCCCCTACTCCTCTCTCTCTCTCTCTCTCTTTCTATCTCTTTTTATTTTTATCTTTTTATCTATCTACCTCTTACGTGTTGTATTCTGTTTGATATTTCTAATAATAATAATAATAATAATAATAATAATAATAATAATAATAATAATAATAATAATGAGGATGATAATAATAATGATAATAATAATCCTTTCTATTACATGCACAAGGCCTGAAATTTAGGAGGAGAGATTGATTAGTCGATTACATCAACCCCAGTACTCAACTGGTATATATTTTATCTATTCCCGAAAGGATGAAAGGCTAAGTCGACCTCAACGGTATTTGAAGTCAGAGCATAAAAATGAACGAAATACCGCTAAGCATTTTGTCAAGCATGCTAATGATTCTGCCAGCCCATCGATCTTAAAATTTATAATGATAGTCGCCGTATGTGCCGGTGTATAAGAAGCTTTCTTTTGTTTGTTTTAAAAGTATCAAAAATTGCCCTGCGTCTAATGCAGCCCTATGAGAGACCGGGTGTTGTAGACTAAGGAGTCAAATAAATATAAATAAGTTTGCTAGGTACTATAATTGTTGCTGATAATAAAATATTGACAACAAGCACAAACTTACTAAAAGTTGCTAACAATACGTCGACAGTTATGTGGAGAGTTCACGTCATCTCATTATACAGCTAGTCTGAAATAAGATAAAACTTAAATACGGTATTCGTATAACGTTTACGGTTCTCGTATAAAGTATGGTTTCATACTTTATTACAGTATGTTATCACGGGATTGTGTTTATATGTACAGAATCACACATTTTCCTCTACAAAACCACCTTAAAATATCTTTCAATAGATGTATGATGAAACATACTATTTTTTACCAAAAATATAATAGCAAAATAAGAATGCATCTTATAAGCCGGTACTTCTAATTTAGATACGGTACTTCTAATTTAGATACGGTACTTCTAATTTAGATACAAAACGAGCAATTTGGGGAGAAATTGGTTAAATTGAACAAGTATTTGACAAGTACATTATTGTATTCATTCCGGAAGGATGAAAGGCAAAGTTCACTACGGCAGGATTTGAACTAAAGATGCAACTAGATACTGCAAAGCATTTTGTCCGATGCCTTAACGATTTTAAATTTATGAGGAGTGGGCACACTAATTATAACTGACTGTTACTTTATGTTATCAACCCCGGACGGACGAAAGACAAACCTCATCTAGGCGAAATTTGAACTCAAAACGGTAAGAGTCAGGAAGACATTTTTTCGACATTAACGTCTTTGTCGGTTCACCGTCCTTTATTTTCATAATAGCCGATATAAATGTTAGTCGGTTGGTTGGTTGGTTGGTTTCCTGATTTCTCCACGCTTTACATCATTTAGAGAGAGAGTAAGAGAGATACAAAAAGGGAAAACATAAAAGCTGGAGATGGGTGTCATATCACTTTCTGAAAATATATATTTTTTACGAAATTGTGCAGAGATAGATTTTCGATTTTAGATTGCGATTATATTGATAAAATTTAGGAAAGTAATAACATCTATTTATTGCAAATATACAGAGGGCAAATGTGTTTCGTTTAAATTTTGCGTATAAATATTTTTCTCTGAAAAATTAGTATTCATTTCATCATTTTAAAATACAGGAAGAGTTAACATAAGAGCTGCAGATATTTGAAATTTAAATGTGCAAATATTCTTTCCTACTCTAAGCACAAGGCCCAAAATTTTGGGGGAGAGGGCCAGTTGATTATATCGACCCCAATATGCAAGTGGTACTTAATTTATCGATCCCGAAAGGATAAAAGGCAAAGTCGAGATCAGCGGAATTTTTAATGTGAAAATATTAAATGTTAAATTAGAGTTTTGTACGTATGCCATATCTACTGATATTATACATGTGGAAAATCTTTATTTCTAGAGTTACCCTTCAGATGAAAAGCAACACTCACTAGATAAGCTAATAAGATAATCAACATTTCAGTATATATTTCTTACCAGCATCTTAATGATTTGACATTGAATAAGATCCTACATTTTAAAAATAGACATTTCAGTCAATTCTTCACAATTTGCTAATAACAGGTAATTCTGTGAGATATTGAAACACTATGGTAATGCGGGGTGTCACTATGAGATGTTGATGCTGGCTCTTATCATAGGACGTTACTAGGATGTTTTAATGAGGGATATAACTTTCCAGATACTAATATCTGTAATATTGGTGTGAAATTATGGCACAAGATCAGTAATTTCGTAGGAAGAAGTAGGCCGATTAGCTTGACCACGATGCTCAAGTGGCACTTATTTTATTGACCCCGAAATCGAACCTGGTGACATTTGAACGTAAATTTGAAGGTTAAGTCAGAAGAAATTTTGCCAGACATTATTTCCGGTGCCCCCTTACGAATAACTGTAATATCGTGTGATGTCGAAATAGGGTCTTAATGTCGGGTCTGAATGTAGGGTATTAACATAAGCTGTTCCTGCAGGATGTTATTATGAAGTGTTAGTGTGGGTTAATACTGTCCATATACGATAAAATACAGTGTATTTTTATATCATTGATGTGCAAAGATATGATTCGAACTATATGCATCATGGTTTAGGAACAAAAAGAAATTTCAGAACAAATTTAACCAGATTTCTTTACAAGTATTTTCCCATAGTTAAAAAGACAAATATCATCAGTGATACAGCCGAAGGTGAATGCAACTTAATTTGTTCGATTTCAGTAAAAATCTAATATATTGACTTCTTTGAACTTGGTTTTTGGCCAACATTTTTCATTGCAGAGACATTTTGCATTGTTTGTAGCAGAATAAATCAACATAGTATATCACTGACATTATCACGAACAACTGCTGAAATATGAAAGGCAATTTCGTACCGGCAGAATTCGAACTCAGAATATACAAATTATATACATTCAAGCAATGCCGATCTAATATAATTTATTGATTCCTAATGATTAGGAATATATATATATATATATATATATATATATATATATATATATATATATATATATATATATATATATATATATATATATATATATATATATATATATATATATATATATATATATATATATATATATATATATATATATATATATATATATATATATATATATATATATATATATATATATATATATATATATATATATATATATATATATATATATATATATATATATATATATATATATATATATATATATATATATATATATATATATATATTAAATCAAACTCCATTCTTCACCAAGTGCCACATATTGTAAGAGGCTCCCTGTAATAACAGTGTAGCAACACGGTGGTGCATCAGCATGGCCGCAGCTCTAAGCTGAAACTTAAATATATATATATATATATATATATATATATATATATGAAGAAAATAAATTGCTGAGTGATACCAACATGACTTTCGACCAGGTAGGAGCTGCCTGACCCAGCTCTTACAACATTACGACTGGGTGTTGAGGCAGTTACTCAACAACTCAAATGTGGACGTAATATACCTTGATTTTGCAAAAGCTTTTGACAAAGTGGATCATGGTGTGATATGCCACAAACTGCGTGATCTTGGCATAGCTGGAAAACTTGGAGAGTGGTTACATGACTTTCTGAAAGATAGAAGTCAAGCAGTAGTGGCTAATGGAGCCACCTCTATGAGAACACAAATAATGAGCGGTGTTCCACAGGGCACTGTCTTGGGACCATTGCTTTTTATAGTCGCTCTCTCAGATATGCCTTCAAGTGCCCGGATAGCCACTCTTGCAAGCTACGCAGACGATACAAAAGTCTCGCAGAAAATACAGAACTCCAGTGATGTTGCACACCTGCAGCAGGAATTGGACTCAGTTTACAGATGGGCTGAGGACAATAATATGCAGTTTAATGCTGAAAAATTCCAAGCCCTGCGCTACCAACGTCCAAAACTGAATATGAAACTTACAGAGTACACTGGTCCACAGGGAATTTCAATCCCAGAGCCTAAATCAGTGAGAGACCTGGGTATCGACATGAGTGATGATACCTCTTTCCAAGTGCACATTACCAGAATGGCAACAAAGTGCAGACGATTGGCTGGATGGATCCTGAGAACATTCAGAACCAGAGATAAGGAAACCATGATGATCCTCTGGAGGACATTCGTGCTCAGCCGCCTGTGGTCACCCACCAGTCTGAAATTAACAGCAGACCTTGAAGCAATCCAGAGGAGATTCACAAAGAAGATTGTCTCTTTGCAACTGCTCAGCTACTGGGAAAGGCTGAAACAGCTAAGACTCTATTCCCTGGAGAGAAGGCGGGAGAGGTATGCAGTAATATACATCTGGAAGATCCTGGAAGATCCTGGAAGATCCTGGAAGGAATTGTGCCAAATTTTGGCATTGAAAGCTACACCAATGCCAGAACGGGACGACACTGCATAGTGCCAAAGATCCCAGCAATGCCATCGCGCTTCAGGACCAGTTACTGCAACAGCTTGGGATTCAGGGGCCCACAGCTTTTTAATATTCTCCCAAAGAGCCTGAGGAATCTGCACAAAGTAGATGTAGGAGTTTTTAAATCAAAGCTGGACCTCTTCCTATCGAGAGTCCCAGATGAACCTACCTCGCGGCAGGAGATGCAAATGAGGGTTACTAAATCAAACTCCATTCTTCATCAAGTGCCGCATATTGTCAGAGGCTCCCTGTAATAACAGTGTAGCAACACGGTGGTGCATCAGCATGGCCGCAGCTCTAAGCTGAAACTTTAAAAAAAAATATATATATATATATATATATATATATACTCTACCAAATACATTCAAGCAATGCCGATCTAATATAATTTATTGATTCCTAATGATTAGGCACGATATCAAATGTATTTGGTAGAGTATATATATATATATATTCCATTGCACAGTCGATTCCCTATTCATCAACTCCGGCGTAAGGAGACATAAAGTCCATAGAAAATTAAACTCGAAGTGTAATGGGTTGAAAACTATACAATGTAAACGGTTTCCATCTCGCAGTAAATTAGTCGCATGAATCAGGTTGTAGGATAAAATATATTGTGGTATTTGTTCTAGCTCTTTACATTTTAAGTTCAAATCCTGCTGACAATAAATCTTTCTTTCATGTTTGCTGTTCTGTTTTTTTCTAAAATAAAATAGCATTTATGATCGGGGAATTGTTAATATGTTAAACAAAATGCTCTACAGTTATTGAGGTAACGCTTTACGTTTTGAGTACTTAATTAGGCGTTGTGAACCTGTCTCTACTTAGCTGACATGATGGAATCTTATCAAAAATATCCGAAAGAAACAGCAGGCAACTGCCTTTATATTCTCTTATGAAAATACCTGACAAGCATATAGTGCTTGTCATGAAAGTAACTTGATGTCGTTCGCGGCCAGATAGCATAGAATGTTAAGAGATTTATGTAGTTATATACTTCTAATACAGACACGAAGCTATAAATTTGGAGGAGGGAACAATCGATTATGTGAAGTACTGATACTGTTGTACTTCGTTCTCATTGAACAGACACGCTCAAAGGCTTTCTAGTAGTAACCATTCTGTATTTTTATGAGTATTCAATACTGTATTATCTCATGTGTCTTTCAAATTTTATGACGACAAATAGTGATACTGGTATTTAAAATATTTGGTGTATATTTTATAAACCTCGGAAAGATGAACAATAAAGTCCTTTAAGGAATTTGAACTCAGAATGAACGACTGAACGATGAAGTCGACATTGAGGTGATTTGTACACAGAATATAAAGGGAAGAGGTATAAGTAAATACCCACGAAGTATTTTGACCATTGCCAGTTCTACCGTCTACTGTTCTTCTACACATTGTAATATGACCGATGCAAGAAGATATGGATGGAACATTCTCAATGTTTAAATCGTTTCCCATACTTGTAATATTCAAGGGAGGAAAATGCCTCAACACCACAACCTCTCTTATACCTTCTGTTTTAGATGGATAACCTTTATGCCTAATCGGCATCAACCAGTATCTCCTGCACTAAAGTGGCATTATTTCTAAGATGCAGTACTGCTGAAATGTAATTTATGAGAAATGTTAGATTCTACCTCTAATGTCCAAGACATTCTGTTGTTAATAGATAAACTGATATGATTTCGAATGGCATTTTAAAATTCAAATGCAATGTCCATTATGACTATTTCTGAGTAATGCAGAATAGTAAAGCTGTCTTTATTGTCTTAAATAGTTCTTCTTGATTTGGCATAACATCACTCAAGTAGCTAGGAAGAACTAGAACGAGACATAATGATATAACGGTTATACATAATGATATAACAGTTATACATTCACCCCAGAGGAAGCCGCATCAATTAAATTCGTTCATTAGTCATTTCCACGACTCTAAATGTTTCGCTTTCTTTAATTCTTTAGTTGGCCCCAACTATGTTCGATTCTTTCATTTTTTAGTTGTTTGAAAGTGTTTCTAGAACACCAACATATATACAGCTTCTTGATTTATCTACACATACATACATACATACATACATACATACATACATACATACATATGTGTGTCTACATATATATGTATGTATGTATGTATGTGTATAGTGAGAATTTACAAAACTACAAAAGACGAAGACGGGTGTGTAAACAATGAACAGATGTATTAGTATATATATATATATATATATATATATATATATATATATATATATATATATATATATATATATATATATATATATATATATATATATATATATATATATATATATATATATATATATATATATATATATATATATATATATATATATATATATATATATATATATATATATATATATATATATATATATATATATATATATATATATATATATATATATATATATATATATTAGGTCATCCCATAAATAATGCGGTTTTTTTCAATTGCATGAACTATAAGTCGGAGTGGACAGGATAAACTACCTGCATGAACTTGCTATAAAAGCAGGTAGTAATTTTACTTTATACTTATTCTTAGTGCAAGTTTTGAAGAGTACAATTCGATTTCAACAGTTATTTTTTCAAAGTTATAATGGAAGTTACAAAAGAGCATATTCGGCATATTTTGCTTTATGAGTTCAATAAAGGCAACAACGCAACGGAAAGCGTGAGTATTATTAATGTAGTATATGGGAATCGGACAATAAGCGTAAGACATGCCAGAAATTCCGAGCTGGAAACTACAACCTAGAAGACAAGCCTCGTCCTGAAAGATCTGTAGAGCTCGACGAGGACGTCCTTCAAACCTTGGTGGAACAAAATCCCATCTCAACTGTTGAGGAACTAGCAGAGAAGCTTGGATGTGGCTATTCAACCATTCATCGACACCTGCATGCCATCGGAAAAGTCAGCAAATTAGGTAAATGAGTTCCTCACAAACTTTCCGAGTCTAAAAGTGCGCAGAGAATGAATGTGTGCTCTTCTTTACTGTCATGTCTCACGAATGAACCTTTTTTTGACCGAATAGTCACTGATGACGAGAAATAGGTTCTCTATAAAAATGTCAAACACCGAAGACAGTGGGTAGGGAGAGGAGAAACACTGGCCCCTATACTAAAGAAGGTCTTCACCCACGTAAGGTATTGTTATCTATTTGGTGGCGTATGAAAGGTTTTGTCCACTTTGAACTTTTAAACCCAAATTAAACGATAACAAAGGAGATCTACTGCAAGCAGCTAGAGCGGTTTAAGTCAGTGCTAGAAGAAAAACGACCATCTTTGATTTCGAGACGAAATTTGTTCTTCCGTGAATATAATGCTCGGTCATATACAGTGAGGATGACATTCCAAAGACTGGAGCAGTTTGAATGGGAAACGATGCCCCACCCACCATATTCGCCAGACATTGCCCCATCTGATTATCATTTATTCCACAGTCTTCAAAATCATTTGGACGGAAAAAATATGAATTCTGTAGACGAGGTCAGAACAGTACTGGAGGAATATTTTTCATCATAGACAAGTGAATTTTGGAAAAGAGGCATTGCAAGTCTACCAAATAGATGGAAGAGCATTGTAGATAATGAAGCAGAGTATATTTTAGATTAAAAAAGAACTTTGTTTACCTTAATTTCGAAAAATAAAATTATTAAAAAATGCATTATTTATGGGCTGACCCAATGTGTGTGTGTGTGTGTGTGTGTGTGTGTGTGTGTGTGTGTGTGTGTGTGTGTGTGTGTGTGTGTGTGTGCATGTATCTCTGTTTGTATGTGACTATAGATTCGACTATGATAGTATATAAGCTGTAATATTTAGACTTTTCTTGAACCTCAAGTGACAGCGTGACAGGGACACGCGCATGAGACACGGAGTGTCTTTGATATCTAAACTAAGCGGAGGTTACCCCTGTCCAGGTCTAACCGCAGCTGATTTCTCACAGAAAATGAGAGAGCCGATAAAAGAGTAAATGACCTATATTACTTGTAGTTATTTTATCGACCCCAAAAGAGTGAAGTATCTGACTCTCTAACCACACTATTAATTATCTGCCTTCCTAATAATAATTTCAAATTTTGGCACAAGGCCAGCAAGTTCGGGTGAGTGGGTAAGTCAATTACATCTGATACTTATTTTATCGACCCCGAAAAGATGAAAGACAAAGTCGATCTCGGTGGTATTTGAACTCAGAACATAAAGACGAACAAATGCCGATAAGCATTTTCTCCGACGTGTGAACGATTCTGCCAGCTAGCTGCCTTAAGTCCACCTTACTGGTTATGATGATTACAGCGTCAAAGTTTCCCAACTAGTCTTCCAACTATTAACCAGGTTCGACGTCATTTAACTTTGATGATCGGATAACTGCTGTTTTCAACATGTTATGCACACACACACACACACACACACACACACACACACACACACACACACACACACACACACACACAAACACATATATACCTATATACAGAGAGAGAAAGAGAAAGAGAGAGAGTCAGACAGACAGACAGACAGACAGACAGGCAGACAGGCAGACAGGCAGACAGACAGGCAGACAAGCAGACAGGCAGACAGACAGACAGACAGACAGACAGACAGACAGACAGAAACAGAAAGAGGAAAATCTGAAAGACTTTTGTAATATATCCTATAAGTAATATATAGATTAGACTAGTAATACACACTGGGATATGTATAGATTAACTCGTCAACGGCTGAAACTTCAATAGTTGGCAGAATAATATATATATATATATATATATATATATATATATATATATATATAGTATTGTATTGTACTATATTATATTATATAAATATATATGATATAATATAATATAATATAATATAATACTATATATATATATATATATATATATATATATATATATATATATATATATATATAATATGTGTGTACGTATGTCACTGTTCATTTTTATTTCCAGATTTCTTGCTAACAAAGAGCCGGTTCCTAACCTAGATTAAAGGCTCCTTCATTGGAATTCCAGCATCAACAACAGGGTGTATGTATGTATGTATGTATGTATGTATGTATGTATGTATGTATGTATGTACGTATGTATGTATGTATGTATGTGTAACGCGAAATCGAAACAGGATATTGGTCTCAATTTACCTTTTATTCTGTTCCTCTCGCCTCATTATTAAGCTTTCAACTTGAGAGCTTAAATATTTCTTTTGTGAACAAAAGGAGCAGAAACTGAAAATCCCCAGTAGGAATTTTTTTCTTTGTGGCTTTCTCTTGTCGGGAAAGTTTTTTCTCACTTCACATAGTTGTCGATAATTGGCCGTCTTACACCAGACATGAGTAATCTTCATCGCTGTATAACTTTCCATATGACACACATAAAATCATGACCGTGTAAACGAAAACTTCTTTCGTTACATTTTGTTACATAATCTGTAGGTTTGACTCCGTTAGTGTTAACATTTTCAGGGATGTTTTTTTCTCTCCCTCGCTCTCTCACAATCTCTAATGCTTTCTTTCTGTTAAGGTTTGGTGGAGCTGTGAGATTACGACGGAAAACGTTGTATTTACGATATTTGATGTAATGAACTTATTCTCTTAGAAGTGTGACCAGATTTATGATTAATAATATCTCATAAGGTTGCTTGCTTTAAAAAGTTTGCCCAAATCTGCATTAGGCCTCACCTGACAGTTTACATAGGCGCATCTTGTTCAAACTCTGATGAGTTGGGTCCACTTAAAGCTTCAGAATCAGAAAGAACAACATAGGAATCTTTTTTCTCTTTGTTGTTGTAGCCATTGGATTCAGCCATATTGGGGCACCGCCTTGAAGGGTTTTTAGTATATTAAATCGACCCCAGTACTCATATTTTTAAGGTCTGGTACTTATTCTACCGATATCTTTTGCTGAACGCTAATTTACAAAGTCGTAAACAAAGGAATACCGGTTGCCAAGTGGTGGGTATAAGACAAACACAAATACTCACACACACACACACACACACACAAACACATACATACATACATACATACATACACACACACACACACACACACACACACACACATATATATATATATATATATATATATATATATATATATATATATATATATATATATACGGCGGTCCTTTTTCAGTTTCTGTCCACCAAATCCACTCATAAGGCTTTGGTTGGCCAGAGGTTATAGTAGAAGACACTTGCTCAACGTGCCACGCAGTGAGAATGAACCCCAGAACCATGTGGTTGAGAAGCAAGCTTCTTACCACACAGCCAATGTATATATATATATATATATATATATATATATATACAGGATGCGGTGAATAAACTGTCGTCTAAATTACGCAAAAATGAAAATAACACTGACATAACATTTTAACAGATATATTTACTAAAATTACATGAAAATATCTTGAAATACTAAAGAGTGAATTTATTTAATAAAATCACCATTGACTTCAATCACGGCCTCGAGACGACTTCGCAATCTCCTGCAACTCTTCTGGACGGTCTCCTTGTTTAACTCGGTGAATGCTGCTATAATCCTTCAGTTCATCTTTGGTTTTACAAAGAGATTTGTTGCTTTTTCGCTCAACTGCGACCCACACATAATAATCAAGGGGGTTGTAGCCTGAGAACAGATGTTAGGGATGATATGGTCGCAGGAATTGTCTGACAGCCATGACTGGTTTCTCCTGCTTATGTGACATGGTCCAGAGTCTTCCAGCAACCACCGTTTGCCCCAGGGCAGGACTACCTCCTCCAGGCACTTCATGTAGGCCTACGTGTTGAGTCTGTGGCCGTGTGGGGGGATGAACGGAGGCATAACGTCGCCATCACTAGTGATCACTCCAAACACCATGATGTTGGCTGGATGTTTGATTTTTATCACTCTCGGTACATGTCTTCAGATTGGCACCCAAAAAACACTTTGTATTGGAACTTTCGACGCGAACGCCAAGCAGTACAGCATGTCGTTTCCAAATTTCTGGCAGAGTCAATTGCGTCATGGTGCTGTTGTTCTCACAGACGATGCCCAACTGACCCTACTATACTGTGTAGTTGACAAAGTCAAAAACAAACAATGCGCATGCCCGAAATAAAAAATATTAAATGGCGCCAGTTTACCCATCGCATCCTGTATATGTATACATACATACATACAGGCATACATACATACATACATATATACATACATTCATACATACATGTATGTATGTATGTATCTATATAAACGACTGGTTTCTTTCAGTTTCCGTCTACCAATTCAACTCATAAGAATTTAATCGGGCCCCAGGGCTTTGGTATAACACACTCGCGCAAATTACCACAACGTGGAACTGAACCTTGAACTTTGTGTTTGGGAAGCCAGCCTCATAATCACACATCCACGATGAAAAGAAGTCTACATTAACTTTCTCCCCTGAACGTATACCATCTTATCTTTCATTATTTCATTTATATATATATTGTTTTTCGCATGTGTGTGTGTGTGTGTGTGTGTGTGTCTGTGTATGTGTGTATGTGTGTGTGTGTGTCTCTGTATGTGTGTATGTGTGTGTGTCTCTCTCTCTCTGTTTGTGTGTGTGAGTATGTTTGGCTAATCTCAAGCGATATAATGTTTTGTTTTTGGTTTTTGCATTATATTTTCTCTTAGGAACTAACGTTATATGATATCTAGTAGCACATAATGACCACATTATTTGCAGCCTTATCGGAGCAAACTTTTTATGTAAAGATCCTAAGTACATATTCACTTTTGCTTCACTCATCAAAGTATTGGCTCTACTTTAATTCATCGATCTTCAAAGGCAGAATTTTATCTTTCCATTTGCCAAGATGTTTTCTGTTGTGTTTTTCTTTGATCGATGCAGATTTTAGTCACAAGCCGGGCTATGTATGTGCGTGCATGAGTGTGTATATGTGCGTGTATGTGTGTGTCTGTGTCTGTATATGAGTGTGTGTATGTGTGTGTGTGATGCATTTATTCTTTTTCTGTTAGAGCCAATATATTGTTCTATGCTATAACAGCGTTCCATCTTCTCCATATTAGCTAACTGATTATTTTGGGTAATCCGAAGATTTCCTGTAAAATGTGACCGAAATATCAATCTCAGAATTCTTATGTTGAATTTTCAGAGTAATTTAGATAAAACTATAGGAGCGTTGTAAAACAAGAGTTAAGCTTTCGATCGATAAATAACGAAATGTAGTTTCAAACCTCGCTGAGAGTTTGTTACTTTCGTTCAGTATGCTAATCTCTGCAGAGAAAACATACACAATTAACAAGCTATTTCCTCTCCGCAAAAACTGGAAGTCTAAGTATTTGATCAAATGAAGGCACAAACTCTACACGGATAAACAAACGTGCGCGTGTGTGTGTGTGTGTCTGTCTGCGTTAAATAAAATCAGACAACAAAGCGAAGGCTGTGTGGAATTTGCATGGGGATCATCTGTCGAAACAATTTTCCCATACTATTTTGCAACTTAGAGAAGGAAGGCTAGATATCAATCATGAAGGTGACTTGAATCCATCAAAAATCTGCACCTTGGTCAGTCGGTTGAGAAACTTATTGAAAATGCTTTTTCAAGTATAATTTCAAATTACACAAATGCTGCTTGTTTGTGCGAAAGCGCAACCATGGCACCAAAGAACGTTACTTTGAATAATTTAAATGAAAGACTCGAGAAACTTTTACCAGGAAACGAGCATACTTACAAATCTATAGACTCTGTGTGGATGAATCGGAAATATTCAATTACCCGATTGAGTTCTTAAACAAGCTGCAGCCACCCGGAGATCCTCGTCACTGCCTTCCATTGAAAATAGGCACTCCAATTATGCTTCTCCGCACACTTTCTCAACCAAAGTTGTGCTATGGCACAAGACTTGTTGTCAAGAAATTAATGAGAAATGTCATACAGGCCATAATAGTTTCTGGCTGTACAAAAAGGTGAAAATGTCTTTATTCCTCGCTTACCTTTAATACCTTCCAAATATGCCCTTCGAGATCAAATGACTTTAATTTCCAATACATCTGTCTTTTGCGATGTCCATTAATAAGTCCTAAGTTCAGACTTTGAAAGTTGCTGATTTACAATTAGAAGAGGACTGTTTCTCACACTGTCAGCTATATATTGGGACATCCGGAGTGAGGAGCAAGAACAATCTTTTTTTGCCCCTACTGGTAAAACCCGAAACATTGTCTATAAGGAAGTTTTTACCATGGGACTAACAAACTAAGATTCTCAGAATGATTGATAACTTTGAAGTGATATTGTCAACGTCACACTGTATTCGTCTAAGAAAAGTTATTTGTATTTTCGTTTGTTGTTATACTTAGTTCAATAAATTATAGTACATATGCTTTTAGTTTTCCCTGGGCTTTTATTTACTTATCTTGTACTAGACATAAGCCACAGTCAGAGCGATGTTTGCTTCATTTAGGACTGAAATACTATAGATCATAGATCAGAAGTTTATATGTACCCATGATAATACTGGCCAATAGAAAACAGCTCTATCGTCTACATGAAAGTTAATAACCATTTCTTATATATGTTCAATACAATCTAAGTGAATAACTTTCAATATCCATAGTACAATTTTGGCGGCTTTTTTCAACCCAGTCAATGATAAGTGTTTCTGCTAGTATATATATCAAATAATCATAACCCAGCGAAGCAAACCCAGTATTTAACCATCGGATGAATTACACTGGGATTACTCACCATAAGCAATCCTAGGCGCTCCTTACAACTCGATGCGGTTAGTCTGAACCCGGATTCTAACCGAGTGCTCGTACGCTAACCACGAGGATGTATATATATATATAACGTATTTAATATATCATTATATATATATATATATATATATATATATATATATATATATATATATAGAGAGAGAGAGAGAGAGAGAGAGAGAGAGAAAGAGAGAGAGATTCCAATTGAATATGGCACTTAAGTTTAGGCACCAGAATATAGGCACCAGAATATGGTATTATCCAAACAATTCCAAAAACAAGGTCATCAAAAATCAAACAAAGCAACACGGATTTTCAAGGTTATTGCAGTACGCACGTCTCATGCTACTCCATTTATTTAAGTAATGCGAGCATTACATTAAATGCAAAATGCAGAGCAATCTTCAGCTGCACAAGGATATAGAAAATTTGCTGAAATTTAATTTCAGCAGAATGGACATATTACACACACACACACACACACACACACACACTGCTAGACCACTGGTTCAAATTGATTAATATCAATTTCTACCTTCATAAATAAATTTATATATATATATATATATATATATATATATATATATATATATATATATAATTTAATGAAACAGGATATAAACGTGAGCTATCTTAACTTTCACGCTTGGATAGTAGCGTAATCGGGCGAGCGTGTACAATCCAACATCCCTCCATAGCACACACTGCCGCTCCTCCGATTATGATACTGGCAGAGTATGAAACTTGTAGTTTTATGCTCTTCCTTGAATGAAATACTTTTTGTTGATCTTGCCACGAGAAGATGCTAGTGCAAGTAGAGAATGCATAAGCACTAACTTAGTATTCGGACGGATCGATTCTTAAATTTCAACTTCTTAATCAGAGTAAAGCACTCCACAAGCAGATGAGTTGATTAGAATAAATCTTCGTGCGGATATAAACGAGAAAAAGATGGATAAACAATTATAGGAATAAGGAATTCATTTATACGAGATGTTACATATATTTTTACGGACTGTAAATAAGCCGTTACAGTTGTTCCAAATATGCACCGAATAGTTGATATTATAATACATATTATGCAAAAAGGTGTACCTTATGTGTCAATATTTCTCAGAAGCAAATAAACAAACATACTTCAACAGGTGGGAATTTTGATCCATGAGTACTTTAATGCAGTTGACACAGAATATTTTCTTCGAAGGATGAATTATGACATGAAGGTATTCATATATCAAAGTTCATGTGTGTTGATAAAACGCTTGCTTATATACTTTTGAGTAATATCATTCATAATATTCACTATAATATCAGCCATTCACTGAATATTTAAAACAGATGTAAAATTTATTTCCATCCTATAACTATATGTAACATCCGCTTTTATATATATTTGTGCGTGTGAGTGTGTGGATAGGGATGTGTGTGCGTGTGCGTACGTGTGTGTGTATGTGTGTGTGTGTGTGTGTGTGTGTGTGTGTGTGTGTGTGTGTGTGTGTGTGTGAGTGATGTTGGGATTGATTGGAGACTTCAAGATTCTCCAAGCAGTGTATTCAATTAGTGGTTGAATAAGACTCAACGAAATAAATCTGAAGTCCCAGACAACTCTAACATGATTAATAAATTTCCCCCCTGCTAGTTATATAAAGAAAACCACATGGTTAGTAAATTTCTTGTTTTATATAAATTTTATTGATCAACAACATTATAAATATATAGTAAAGTCTATTTGCCAACGCAACGTGGTACTCCTATGCAGGGCGATGTTACTACTTTTTAACCCCAGGAAAATATCTTTTCTAGCTGGCTACCGACACATGATTTATGTCTATATACTGTGAGCAAGGGAGTCTACTGCTACCTTTCTAGCCGTAGCGATACCTGTAAACAAATGGTTTCTGGATAATTTCCTTTCATCGGTACAGAACAAGCGCCAGCTAGCGATAGCAGTCACTCGCTCTTGCTCACAGTATATACTTTTGAAGTGGCACACATTCACTGATCTCTTAAAGAGAAAAGCAACTAGTTTTAAATCTTTGAGCGAAACATATAGTAACAGTACCGTACAGTAAAGTCTATTTGCCAACACAACGTACAGTACTACGCAGAACGATGTTACTACTTTTTAGCCTCTGGAAATCATCTTTTCCAGCTGGCTACCGACACATGATCTGTGTCCGTATACTGCTACGTTGTGTTAGTAAATATACTTTACCGTACAGTGCTGCTGCTACATATTTCTCGCTCAGATATTTAAAACTATATATATACATATATATAGCTGAAGAATTAAAATTAATCAAAGGATATACTAAGTATGAATTCTTGCTGGAAATAACAGTCATAACTCTTATTTAAATTGGTAACACGTGCTGAGGAAAGTGAGGCTATAACGCCAATCCAGAAACCTGTCCACGCGAGTCCGAATACTTGAATGTATGTTGAAAGACGGTTGATTTGTGTAGTTATTATCAGTGTCCTTTTCGGCGATTTAAATAAGAGCTTTGACCGTTATTTCCAGTAGGTAGACATAATTAATCTGTTGGAAAACCTTAACCATTAAAAAAAAAATTTTTATCGCCTATTGCAAGATAAAATAGAAGAAATAATATATGTACTTCTATACTGATATACTCCGGGTCACAGCACAAGTGTTCTCCTAGTGACTTCTGTCAAATTTTCTATGGATTGTGCTTATACTGTTTGCAGACAGAAAGTATTTTGCAATCTTTCAAACAATAACACTGCGTAGCAGAATTTCGTCCTTGGGTAGCAACTGTTATTTCCTATCTGTTTAACCCCAGAGAGTATGAAAAATGGCTGATATTTCCTTCAAACTCTGCTTTTCTTATATTTATTCAAACCCCCAAAAAATCACTCTCGTGGCTATGATGCCCCACTACTCGTGCTGGCGATCAGAAATGCACATAATGTCAGCCACTAGGGGACACGCTCAAGTGGTTATGGTCAGGCAACTGACAAGCAAATCTGTGGTATTGAACAGAATATTTAGGACGGCGAGCTGGCAGAATCGTTAGCGCGCCGGATGAAACGCTCAGCGGTATTTGGCCCGTCGGTATTTTCTGAGTTCAAATTTCGCCGAGGTCGACTTTGCTTTTCATTCTTTCGGGGTCGATGTAATCGACTAGTCCCCTCCCACTGAATTTCAGGCCTTGTGCCTTTAGTGGAAAGGATTGAGCAGAATATTTGCTATAACGATATTTCTGCCTTCAGCAACTCTGCGCTGAATTTGTATGAAATGTAATGGAAAATAGGTCAGTCTCGAAACATTGATGCACAGGTCACAAAAGCAAAGTTTGAAGAGAATAGTCGTCATTTCCTTTGATTTCTAGATAGAAGCAAATAGGAAATAACACTTACTGACCAAAGAGAAAAAATATATAATTCTGTTATACAGTGTAATCCCAAGTCCTCAAGAATTTTGTTATGTAAATAATTCGAGAAATGTCCCCCTTTTCTTTGCTTTTTACCTTACTTGTTTCAATCATCAGACTGCGCCCATACCGGGGCACTAGCTTGAAGGGAAATTAGTGTGTGTATGTGTGTGTGTGTGTGTGTGTGTGTGTGTGTGTGTGTGTGTGTGTGTGTGTGTGTGTGTGTGTGTGTGTCTGTGTATGTGTGTGTGCGCGCGCGTAATGTAGTCCTGCTTGGCTCTACTTTAATCAGAGTTATCTTTGATAACTATATTTCAGCATAAATAAATATGTATTTAAGTAAACATTTGTGGAATTAGTCTTGATAATGATTTTTAAAGCAAATTATTCTTTGAAACAGCCTTCAGTTTCGATAACTGCTTCAATGCGGGACCGAAACCGCTAGCATGCTGATACTATATAGTCCTTATTCCTTTCGAACATCACCTAGACAATGGCTGCCTTCAGTGAAGCTATGGTATTATGAAGATGGTGACTAGTTTCCCTTTCAACAGCACTTCACACTTGGTAGTCTATGGGGTTCAAATCTGGCGAGTTTGGAAGCCACAAATTGGGTGTTACATAATCTTAAAGATTGTCTGACAACCATTCTTAGATGACAAGAGCTTTGAAACACGTATGGCCTTTCATTGTATCCTTCATCAATCCAGGGCTTGATAACAGTTTCCAGTGCCTCAATGTTTCCAGCAGCATTAATTCTGAGACCCTATGGAAAAAAAGTGGGGAGACATCACATGACTTTCACTACTCACCACTCTTAAAACCATCGCAGTTACTGGAAGCTACGTGTGCATCACTCTGGGTACTTCAGATGGATCTGCACATAACCACCTGTCATTTCTTCTGTTAGACTTTTGATCCGGGTCAAACTTGTTTATGTCAGAGAAAAACCAAAACATGCCTTGTTCATGACGGTTTTTCACTTTCTAAAGTAACGGTTTTGAACGGATAAGACGGTTTTCCTGTGTTTTTGCAGGCACGAATTGGCCTTTCCTCATTACATTGGACTTGTATCGAATGTCACGATGTACCACAGTTCTGATAGTCCACTATGATACCCGAAGTGTTTTAGCAATGGACCTCATTAATCTTCTGGGGTTTTCATCGATAATGTTTAGAACATGTATAAATTCCGGTGTTCTTTTAGTGTCTGAGCGTTGTGATGTTTTTTTCTCTTCGATACAGGTGAAATATTACCATCACATGCCTCCAATTCCAACCGAACTTTGTGTAAAAATGATCTTACAGCATTTAGAAAGTTACGAATTTCTAAATGTGGTTTGCATGTATAGCAATTACAGTTGCACGTCTTTTCACTTTTTTAGTTAGGATATCTTGAAAGATTTGTCTGAAAAAATGATACATTAAATAATTTGAAGGTGTACTGAACTAAAAATGTAATGTCCTCAAATACCCTTCGCACCCTATATATATATATATATAAAGCAAAATGAAAAAAGAAAGAAAGAAAGAAGAAAGAAACAAAAAGAGAAAGAAAGAAAGAAAGAAAGAAAGAAAGAAAGAAAGAAAGAAAGAATTACCTTGTCACATAGCAAGAAAATTACCTAAAACACAGTTAATACATTATCGGCTTGCCGGGAAACGGGTAAATTACTTATCACTGATAATCGATCGACATCAAATCAGATATGTGTATGGGCAGTGAGAGGGAATATTATCTACTTTATATAGGTAGTAGTAAACTATAGGGTCGGTGGTTTCCAGCGAGCGCCAGTTACAGATTCACTTAATTTATGATTCAAAAAAGTAACCATGAAATGTTTATTATCTCCCTGTAGAACAAGTATGCCAAGGCACTTAGTTGGAAGAGAACTGGGATTTGGGTTTTCACAGCGTGGTTAACATACTTCGCTGGGATACACATGCACACACGTGTGAGTACATACACACACACACATAAATCTATTTACATGCTTATATTTATGTATGTACACATATTAGTTTATGTATATATTAATATTATCTCAGTTATTAAAACTTTCGATAATTTAAATACGTTAATAGTTACCAGAGGTAGCAAAATTACACTGAAAACAAGATATCACAGTCGTTTTACAGGTAGATATACCAAGTTAAAGTGATACATTTTGAGAAGATATGGATAATAATAAATGGAGCAAAACGCATTTCAATAAAAGTTCCTTTAATTCCTACATATGTTTCGAAAGGTTGAGCCGAAAGTCAAGCACCAAATAAATTCAACACGCTCCGACATTATCAAGGACAAGCTTCAATTTTTCTAAACTTGAATGAAATAACTAAAATAATGCTGAATACACACATATATGTACATGATGAACAAAATGAATAATAATAATAATAATGATAATAATAATAATAATATTAATAATAATAATAATAATAATAATAACAACAACAACAACAACAACAACAACAATAATAATAATAATAATAATAATAATAATAATAATAATAATAATAATAATAATAAGATAATAATAATGTAATGTAAATAAAATGCAAAATGTTTTGGTGTGTGACTGACTTTTGGCCCACTTTGATTGTGTGTGTGTGTGTGTGTGTGTGTGTGTGTGTGTGTGTGTGTGTGTGTGTGTGTGTGTATACGTACATATAATGTATGCATGTACGTAATATATACATAAGAGGCGGTAGCAAAAACCTCCCGAATTAGTTCTGTAGCGCACCAACAGATGGCAGCACATGGTCGAGTGCATAGTGAGAGCTAGCAGTGACCTTCATAAAACAGTGTGCTGAGTGATATTGCTGTTCACTTTGCAAGTTGTGGAATTTGTGTTTTTGTGATCACGTGTATGCTGTCGTCGGCGATTTTTCATGGACAGGAAGTTGGAACAAAGATCCAACGTGAAATTTTGCGTTAAAATTGGGAAATGTACTACAGAGACATTAAGCATGCTTCAGCAAGCTTACGGCGACGGAGCAACGGGTTGTGTGCAATGTTTTGAGTGGCATGGGCGCTTCAAAAGCGGAAGGATGTCCCTGGAAGACGATGGACGATCTGAAAGACCTGTCACGAGCGTCACCCCCCCCTCCCGCAAATAAGAAAAAGACTCATCAGTTTGTGTATAAGGATCATCAGAGGACACTCAACGACATTGCTGATGTTGTTGGTCTGTCGTATAGGTCCGTGCAAGCAATCCTAACATCTGAATTGAACATGCGGTGTGTCTCTGCCAATTGTTTCCCCCGCCTGCTGTCCACTGAGCAGAAAGAACATCGCGTTGAAGTCTGTCAAGGTCTCAGTCAGCATGCTGCTAATTTCCCATACCTCATGTCGAGAATTATCACCCGTGACGAGAGTTGGGTCTACGGCTACGACCCTGAGACGAAGCAGCAGTCGTCACAATGGAAGAGGCTTTCATTTCCTCGACCGAGCTCCACGATTGAGCTTCAGCTCAATCAAGAACATGCTCATCGTTTTTTTCCGCGATATTGTGCATCGTGAGTCCGTCCCCCAGGGCCAGACCGTCAATCGAAAGTTCTACTGCGACGTTTTGAAGTGTTTGAGGGAGGACATTTCGCGGAAGCGACCGGATCTGTGGAGCGCGAAGAATTGGATTCTTCCCGACGACAATGCACCCTGTCACCAAGATCTCTTCACTTGTGAGTTTCTCGCCAAAAACAATCGCCAAATTTAGCACCAGCGGACTTTCATTTCTTCCCCAAGATGAAAATGCTGCTCAAAAGTCGCCGTTTTAACACCGTTATCGAGATCAAGAGTGAATCGCAGAAGGTCTTAGAATCGATTACGGAAAACGACTTCTAGTGGCAGGAATGCTGGGACCGGTGTATTGCTGCGCAAGGTGACTATTTCAAAGGAGTTGATGTTAAAACTTGGGTAAATAAGTTATTTTTTATTAAGCATAACTAGTCCAGGAACTCTTTGATACCACCTCGTAAATATATGATGAAAACAGAGAAATTCCGTACAGATTCCATCTACCAATCACTAGATGGAGACGGACTATGAACCAAAGGTTCTAATGGAAAATATTTTTCAAAAGTGCAAAATCGAACCTGGAACGAGGTGGGACGAATTACTGAAGAAAATAATATTTGTGAGAACATAGTAATGTTGAGGAGGCCTACTGATAGCATGGTTAACTAAAGGACACATTATTTTTATTTATTAAATATTCTAACATTGGAGTGAACGTCCAACCTTTTATGAATTTTCGCAACGATCTGTGTTTCACTTAACCGAGATGTCTTTCCTGGATCTAAAAAGATTCCCGAGCCAGACAAGAATCTGAAGTCCAAATACTTCCGACACCACAGTATTATTCGCACATTTTTTGATGCATCTATCACATACATTTGTGTGGGTGGGATGCCGTCCATCTCATTGGACGGCAGCATTCTCAACAGCATTAACTGCAGTAAATGTATATTCTCTCTCAATATCTTTTATTATTACAGCAAAACAATATCTTCATAGTTAATGTTACAATGTAGTATATAATTCGTCAAAAGCATAGACGTTATATATACCCAATTTCCCTCGCCACTCCTAATGTATTTCACCCTAGAACGCATTCTACGTAAATACATTATTCAGCATTATTCAGTAAATTTTTCTCTCCCCCCCCCCTCCCTCTCTCTCTCTCTCTCTCTCTCTCTCCCTTTTATCACTGCAACACAACATTTTTGTGATCTAGCTTAATTTTATAATGTAGTAAAAATTCACCAAGAGCACAGCAGATATTATTTATGTTCCCTTTCTCTAGTTAGTTCTAGTGTATCACACCTAAGAATGTATATTAAGTAAATTCGTCGTTCAGTATTTCCTACTCATAGGCTCCTCCTATCTTGTACCTTTAGAAAGCAACCGACAGAAGCTAAAATAAACGTTAGCTGCATTGATTCAGCTAGTTATCCTCAAGAGAATGTGAATAGGCAAGTGAATTGGGTACAAGACAATCGATAATTGAACCAAGCTAAAGTAGCGTGTCCATAACTCAGGCATATAACTCTCAGCATCTGAGGCTACCTAATGCCTAATAGATATCATTGTGTGGCATAATTAACCTTTAAAAGGGGCAGTATCTCTCTATAACCACTTCTATAAGGAGCATTAACAATAAGGATGTGAAAATATTTCACTGATCTGTGATAGGTTTTTCTTTCAGCAGAAAAAAAATTACCTACAATAGACTAGGGTCTCCCTCATCCGGGGATGAAAAGCTATGGGCACGAGTTCTTTTCGATCGATTAATTAATGATTTGTTATGTAGACGCACGACCTCAAATTTAGGGGAAGGGAACACTCGATTACAACAAACCCAATTGTTAACCGGTCCAACATTTTAACTGGTCCGAAAGGTTAAGAGGTAAAGTTGGTCTCGGTGAGAATTGTTATTCATAAGAAAAATGAATGTGGACCAAAGTCAAAGTTTGACTCTAGGAACATTTGATAGAGTTAACAGATAGATCAGCTTTAACATAAATGAGATATATTGATGGAGAAAGCATTATAATGAATTGGTTAGTTGGTTGCTTGATTGGAAATATAAATATGTTTGCAGAAAATTATAGTTAGAGAGAGTTATGAAGATAAACAGAGACATAGAACAACAACGGGGGGAGGTGAAATAAAGGAAAGGAATAGATAATTAGACATTAGAGCGACAGCCATACAGACATACATGCAGACTGTCAGGCAAAAAAAAGGAGGAAGAGAGAGGCTTTGTTGTCGGAATATCTCTGGTTTTCCAGCTGAATGAATCTTCCATCAATTGAAGTAATGGTATTACAACTGAGATTGCAACCGAATCAGAATGCTGTGATGATCAGTGTAAACATATTAACTGCTGATAAGATCATTCCCCTAGAGGGCTGTTTATGTGAGGAGATGGAGAACAGTTGAAATTTCTCGGGAAACGTTTCGTCGGGAAAGGGAATAATAATAGTAATGATGATAATAATAACAATAATAATAATAATAATAATAATAATAATAATAATAATAATAATAATAATAATAATAATAATAATAATAATAATAATAATAATAATAATAATAATAATAACTAATAGTAATAAGAAATTCTGACTATAGTAATATTTCTCTGTGGAACATAAGTAAAAGCAAACATATTCTCAATAACAAGATAACGTTATTTATGGTTATTTTGAGTAATCCTAAGTCGAAATATTGGCATTTAACGGCCTATGGAATGGTGTTACGATGAGATAAAACAAAATATTTGCCAATGATTTGAATGCTAAACAAGCCATAAGTTTCTTTGAAGAAGAACAGAACTTTTAATCGAATCAAGATATTGAAGAGAAAAAACCGTCAAAAAATCTTTAAAATGTTTTTTTAAAAAGAAGGAACATAAGAAAGTTTAATAGCACATCTTGGTTAGTGAATAAATAGATGGAGTATAAAGAATCAGTATGAAAGACTGAGAAAATATATAAACGGAATGAATGTGCCAGTGTGTCTGGAGGTTTGTAAATATCAAACATTTCGAAAAGTTTCATTTAACATTTGTTTCTTAGAATTTTAGTGATTATCGTTACATTTACAAAGATTGAAGTTCAGAAAATAAACAGGAAATTCATTAAAAAAAAATATTAAATTTAGCATAGTGGAGTCCGTTTGAGTTTAATATCATCGTAGTAGGACAGCAACATTAAGAGGAGTCGAACACAGATCAACACTTGAGATGGTACAGATACTTTAGCCCCACTCATCATGAGGTAAAGTCATATCCATTCATAAATGAGATAAATTAAAGCATTTATTATATATATATATATACATATATATATATATATATATATATATATATATATATATATATATATATATATATATATATATATATGTATATATATATATATATATGGTGTATACTCAAAGCAATGAATAGTATTACTACGAAACCGGTATGCTTGTAAATCTCTTTAACAACTCACAATAATGACTTTTATTACCTTTATTCCTACCTCAGTTCATCTAATTGTATATATCTATCGTTACTTTTCATAAAAAGCCTTACCTTCTTTTTTATTTTCAATTTGCATTTTCTCTTATTTTTCTGCTTACTTTCCCCTTACATTTCCACGGGTAGTTTCTATTTTGTTTTCTAACATATATATATATATTTATAAATTTTTGGCTGCTGTTTCTGAATTTTCAGTATGTTGGAGAAGCAACTCAATTGCTAATCCCTGTATATTTATAATGATAAATAGTTTTACCGATAAAGGTTTTTTTCATACTGAACTACTTGGCAGAATTGGTAATTATTAATTCTGTTGTTGATTGACGATTCTCTGCCCTTGTTCTTGTATATATATATATATATATATATATATATATATATATATATATATATATATATATATATATATCGTGTGTGTTGTGTATGTTGTGTGTGTATGTGTGCGTGTGCGTGTGCAACAGGTCTGTACTTTGCTCTGAACTCGAGATTTGTTGCCATTTAAAGAAATTCTTTGTAAACAACAACCGCTCTTTTACGTAAAGACCTCACTGCACATTTGTCAATTCAGATTAGCTATGGGGCTTGTAAAAAAAAATTAAAAGAGATCATTTTAAGAACCTCAGTTAGAGGTCAAACAGGAGAAGAGATGACGGATACGATCATGCGTTAAGTTAAGCGATGTTCAGAATCAGTTGTTGCTCAACAACCAGACTTATCAAAATGAAGAGTCTACAACAGAAACGACCGAAAGTGCTACTATTTTTTACTTTTTATTTTTTAAGACGATTGCATCGACAGTGCTCTAGTGGTGCTTCTTCTATCGACTCTGAAAAGATGAGAGGCAAAGTCGAACTTGGCGTAATTTGCATTCATAACGTAAAGTTAGACGAAATGCCGCTAAACATTTTGCCTAACATGCTAACGATACTGCCTGCTCGCCGCCTTGAAACTGCTACTAATTTTTAAAATGCTTTTTGGCAGAGGACACGCATTTATTCATTCACATATTCTGTCATTCTCTATATATTTCCGAAATTACAGAATCTCTCCAACTAAGCTACCATATCAAATGAACTTTCGTTATTTACTCTGTTGTTTCACATTGGGCCATCATTTCCTGTATAACCTTTTAACAATAAACATATACTGAATCGAAAACAACTTCTTCCTCTTCTAGTCATCTAACTTTCATTTCTCTTTTGTGCGCACGCACACACACACACACACACACACACATACACATACACATACACACACACACACACATATACGCGTGCGATTTCCTTAGGCGTCACATCGTAACATGGTGACTTGTTTTTATATGAAACCAGGGACAGGTGTTGTAACTTGAACCCTGCAGCATCTATTTAAATTTAATGTTTGGGGAAGATCTGTTTTATTCTTTCACCATATGTATGATGAAGTACCTTTAATTTTCCTTTACAATTCACTGTTTCTCTGTTCTCCTGAAGTCTCAATGCGCGTCAAGTAGGCTCTTGTGAATCTAGCAACCAATATACGGAGTCTAACATCCACAGAAAGTATTATACACTCCTACCTTCATGACTCAAAGGACCCATAAACTACCCTCCTTCCGCCCTATTTTTCAGAGACTTCCTTTTGTGGAACCACATGATGATTTTGCATAATTTAGTCAATTCGGCAACCAGTTTAGCAGTGTCAAAGGGAATCACAAATAGTATTGTATTACTTCTGCAATATGGTTTCCGAACAGAAACGCCTTCTACCATCCAGTCATTTGCACCATTCAAAAATGTGGCCGTAGCTTGCATTTGCTTGTGCTCTTGTATGGGTTTCTGTGGTCTGTTTTTATATCTCTGTGTTATTTCTACCCACATTGCTCATCTTACCTCGCTGTTGTTATGCAATAATGACGATATCCCTTACAAGATATGTAGCCGCCATGTCTAAGGAAATCTGTTATATGATTCCTTCTCACGACTTAGGTATGGTATGAAATGGAATGTAACTCCATTATACACTAACTGTAGAAAGAAGTAACATTTGTTTGATGTTCAATCACGTTTGTTATGATCTTCCTACATAGCGGTATTCGTCTTGAGATAGCATCTCTTATAGATGTATAGTATTAAGAAACACAGTAACACATTTGCAGCTCACTTAAATCGTTCAATAGTGTTTGTAGCGTTGCTAAATATGTATTTCAGCCTCTTAAGTATAACGCAGATATAGTTCAGCAGGTTTCTCATCTACGAATCTATTTTAAGTATGATATAAAGATTGATGGGGGGGGGCGTGTGTGTGCGTGTGTGTGCGTCTATATCAACCATGTATCTGCTTTAAATATGATATAAAGATTATATATATATATGTGTGTGTGTGTGTATGTATGTATATATATTTGAAAACCAAGTGGAGAGTGGAGATTTATTCACATCCAAAA